>NW_015387226.1:600879-686349 GCF_001527695.2 Protobothrops mucrosquamatus
GTATCAAAAGCCGCTGAGAGGTCCAAAAGCAC
Organism: Protobothrops mucrosquamatus; assembly: GCF_001527695.2. Taxonomy (NCBI): domain Eukaryota; kingdom Metazoa; phylum Chordata; class Lepidosauria; order Squamata; family Viperidae; genus Protobothrops; species Protobothrops mucrosquamatus. Next base: position 600,912 of record NW_015387226.1, read on the forward strand.
AAGGACAGAGGAATAACCCCTGTCCCGGGCCCTCCAGAGATCATTCACCAACGTGACCAATGCCGTTTCCGTGCTGTGTCCCGGCCTGAAGCCCGACTGGTATGGGTCTAGATAATCTGCTTCCTCCAGGTGCCGCGGGAACTGCCATGCAACCACACTCTCAACAATGACTATGTTTACTCTTGTTTCTCTTCAGATTGTGTTCATGACAGTCCCTTTATACAAGGGCAATTCGGAAATAAACCTCCATTTGGTTATCAACCAACACCACACCAGAAGTGTTATCATAGAAAATCCTGCCAAATGTGAAGATGCCAAAGGAGTACTGCTAGTGAAGTTCATAGAGCGTGGTTCAACCATCAGTTCAGAAGTCTACTCTGAAATGTTACAAAAACTCAGATGAGCCATCCATAACAAGCATTGGGGCATGCTGACTTCCGGTGTGGTGTTGGTTCATGATAATACTTGCCCGCACACCGCTAGACGCACCCAAGAACTTTTGAAGCAGTTCGTTGGGATGTTTTTGATCACCCCCCCCCCATAGCCTAGATTTGGCGCCGAATGACTACTACTTACAAACCTTGTAAGATGTTATGACAAGTGCCGTGCCTCAATTTGAATGGTGATTATGTCAAAAAGTAATGTAATGTTGTAGTTTTCTAATGTGTATAATAAATGTTCTGTATCTGCGAGTGTCTGTCATTGATAACCAAAAAGAGGTTTATTTCCAAATTGCCCTCGTATAAATTCGAGGTGCAATCAGTTCTGGATTTCACGTTACCTACTGTTCAATTAGAAATAGTACAGATATGCAAGCACCCCAAATTATCAGGCAGCTGAAACATGTTCTCTGGTAGAAAACGTTGAAGATTTTTTTAGTTAATAAGTCAAAAAAGGGAGTGACAAGGGAATTGGGGGCTCATTTATTTCTAATTGTGTGCTTTCCTTTGAAATCAAATTGTCAGAACTTATAAGAAAAGAATTCATCCTTATTCATTCAAAAGTATTTGCAGCTTTTTAAACATTCACTTTTAACATGTGCAATATAGTTAAGCAATCATTGCCAGTTTATTTTAATTTCTATAAAGTGCAGTTTATTAATACTGAATTATATTCAACTTCTTTTCTGGTGCTTCCTAGAATGACCAAAACAAATTGGAAGTCGTCCCTCAAATTCTTCTACATTTTGTAAAAGAAAATGTACTCTTTGTTCAGCCTTGTGTCCAATTTGATTCTTCAAAATGAGAGTTATAATGAATTGGATTTTTGACAATCCACATGACACATGTGGAGGGTGTCAATGCTGCAAATACTGTATATTCTTGCTTTGACAATATGCAGAACTGTCTGGTATTTTTATAGTTAAATCAGGCAACAGTGAAAGGGGAGGAGAATATAAGGAAAGCCCGGGGAAAAGGAACCGGAAGTGAATCACATCTTCCAAGTTAATTGGAAGATGTGAATCATGACCCCAAAATAGGGGAGGGAAAAATGCCTGGAATGTTATGTGCAACGGAAGAGAAAAATCAGATCTTAGCATTCCACCATGCCGTACTGACATCTCTGTAACCTTAATAAAGGCTTTTAGGTTAAAAAAATGCCTGAAAGTTCTTTTAAGTGTTTTGTTAATCAGACAAATGACAGAGGGGTCACACAAATTTAATAAGTAGTTTCAGAATAAGTAGCTTTATAGAACTCCCCATATCAGGCTACATAGGAATTTACAGGTGAATTCCAATGCTCTGAATTTCACCCAGAAGCAACCAATATTGGTCCCACAGCAGTAGTATTACAGTCTGGTAGGATTTGTCCATTTTGCTTGGACAGTTGCATTTTCTACCAGTTATAGCTTTCAAAGGGGCTTCAAGAGCAATGTTTGTAGGCTCTTCAGTCAGGATCCATACTTGCTCCTCCAACAGAAGCTGTAAGTCCAGGAAAATCTTTCAGATTATTAGCCTGTTCTTTCAAAGGTAGCACAACCCCATTTAGGGCACAAGTGAAAAATTTTTTCAGAATCAGAAGACCTTTAAATCAGGGGTGTCAAACTGCCGGCCCATGGACCGGATGTGTTACGCAGAAGCCGTGTCCACCCAGCTCCAGCAAGAGGAAAAAAGTCACGATACGTCATGACACGTCATGTGACACAGCAAGTTTGATGACCCTGCTCTAGATCAACAGGATTTAGCCAGAATTAAGCCTGAACTTGTTTCTCAAACATTGGAAGATCAGGTGAAATGTTTTTTCTCACTATCAGCAGTAAAATACAATTATTTTTTTTAGGCTTTTCCTTTACTTCAGAAAGCACTGTCAATTTAAGCATCTACTGGCTTCTCGCGGACATCAGCTCAGCACTCACCTCTTTTATCATCTACATGTTTCCAAATCTTTTTTAGCCAGGCCCTTATGCCTTCAACTTCTCTTAAATTAAAATGTTGTATAGGAAAAATGAAATAACAGTGTTACCCCCTTCCTCTTCCTTTGACAATTTCTGCTCTACTTCTCTGTTTTTGCTTCTGAGCCCAGATCTCCAATTAAGGCATCCAGGATGCTGCATCTCAAATTACCAGATAACCGATTTTCTTTTCTCTCATCTTCAATGCTAGGCAATTTTAATTTGCATAGATTTAAATTAATTAATTACAATTAGGAATGATGTATTCAGTTCTGGGCACCACAGTTCAAGGATCAAGAGTGAAGCTGTGAGCAAGGCTTTAGAAATTGGATGGAGGAGTATGGATATGAGGCAGCATACACATGTCCACACCCAGAGGAAATGTGTGTGTGTGTTCAGCAATAAGTAGTATTATTAGTTTCATAGCACTATTGTCTGTGCAAAATACATTATAGGAGAAACAATATCTAATGTGTTCAAAACTGATTCATGTTATCATGATATTTTCTACAATTGCTGTACAAAGTGGGCCTATAGTATATGTTTTGGGTTGTGAATCAGCTGACTGGTTTCAGAGATCCCTTTCCCTATGATTCTAGAACTACCACCTACACTTATCTCCTTCAAATCCCAATCCAGCCTGAAGCCACTTTATCCATAAAGATTTTGACAGAGCCTGAGTTACCACATATTGCTTTAATTTAGCCTGAAAAATGTCTGAACGCAGGCAACTGAAGCAACCATATATTGTTCTTTTGTTTTCTCTGCACCCTCTCTTCCCTTACTCCTGTATTTTCCTTGTGTTAAAACATAGATTGCAAGCTATTCTCAGCAGTGATCTCCTAATAAAATATGTTCATTAAGCCTATCAAAATCTCAGCACAGCTGTTTAATTTCTTTGAAAAATGTGAACTGTAGAAGCTTGGGGAATTGCCAGGCTGCAAAAAAAGTAATAGAGTGTTAATAGATGGCTTATACCATTGCTTAAAATCTATAAAATAGTACACCTAAAGACATCTGCACTTGTCATAGGAGGTATAGTTTCCAAACTTAAATGTACAGAATCAAGGGCTTCTTATCATATTTCTCATGAAATCTGTGAAGGTTAGTAAATACTTATCACACAAGAATGAACCAAACAAAATTATCATCCATCTATGTGTGTTACTCTAGCTTGCTGGATCTAATGTGCATTTCTGCATCCTACAGATCAGTACATGTAGTTTTAGCCATGCTGTAGTGAATTTTAGGAATACATTTTGAAAAAGGTAGCAAGGGATTGGAATTTTGAGAGCAATAGTTATTTACAAGCGTCAGAGTTGTGAAATGCTAAACCAGACCAAGGACTGTTCCTTGCAATATCCTGTTTTCAAACCACAGCTTGTCAAATGTATCTGTGAAGCTGACAAGCAAGTCATGAAAGAGAAATGCCTTCTTTCTTGTCCATCTCCCAGCAACTGAGGCTCACAAATGTTCACCTTTTCAGCACAGAAATTTTATTTAGTAATCTGAATTCTATCTATAGATTTCTATTCTGATGAATTTTTGAAGCACAAATTGGGATGCTCCTGTTAAGGCTGTCCTAAGATCTACTTTTACCTACATTTTCCTCCTCCTCCTCCCAACTCTGAGCAACTCTGGGCTTACTGGAATAAACTTTCCCATAGTTTTCAAGGATGGAGACTAGTCTTATAAATGGCTGGTCCATGGATACATATGTACATTTATACACCACAATATTCCTTTTCAAAGTAAACAACATTTCAGGGTAAAAAATCATTATGTAAGTGTAGAAAGGGAGCAGGAAAAAGTAAACTGAAGAAATTAAAAGCATTGAGAAAAGAAAAGGAAATACAGTTTATGTCAACATCATTCTGTGTAGCTCTTTGAAACCATCATTGCTTCCATCCTGACCTTATGCTACTTTATACATTGTTATTCCTGTGCATTGCCTTTTGTTTTTTAAGCTTCTCAACCATTTCTTTTTGAGGATCTTATCAACTCTATCGAACCACAACTTTTTGTGTCTTTCCCTACTTCTTGACTTATTCTTTCTTGCTTCATATATTTCTTTGTCTATTTGATCCTCATTCATTCTCTTTTTATGACCTAATCACCTCAACCTACTTTTTCATACTGGCCACTCACTGTATTCAGCCTCTATTCATTCAGCACTAATGCATTCTTGACCCTGTCTCTTCTTATTTTTCTATACACACTTCTTAAGTACTCCATTTCTACTGCATTCCACTTATTTTTATGATTCTCCCGACATAGCCAATTCTCGCTTCCATATAACAAAACAGACAGAAGCACACTCTTAATATACAACATTTTACTTCTTTCAACAAGTATTCATATCTCCTAACAGACCACATACTACTGTATCCTTTTGTACTAGAACCTACATGTCTTAAAAATTTTCCCATCTTTACTAAACACTTTACCACCACACACAAATATATCTATTTGATGTAGTTTTTTGCTACTTATATATGATTTACAATTGTTCAATCCATTTCCCCCATCAAAAAACCCATGTATTTAGTCTTACTGTAATAATTTTCAGTTTTCAGACCCATCCTTCTTGTTTCATCATAAAATTCACTGCAAATAGTTCAAGGGCTCAGCCAAGAATACAGTGCTACCTACATACAAAGCTATATGTACATTCATGTCCTTCTCTGTCATCTTCCATTCATTTCATTAATTTCTGTGTTTTATCACTTACTCCCCTTATTCTCTAAGTTACAGTTTTCTGTATTGGCATAGTTATCATTAAATAAGCTCATACCCATGAGCTTAGATCATGGCTTAGATCAGGAGTCTTCAAACTTGGCCCTTTTATGACTTGTGGACTTCAACTTCCAGAATTCCTCAGCCAGGCACGCTGGCTGAGGAATTCTAGGAGTTGAAGTCCACAAGTCATAAAAGGGCCAAGTTTGAAGACCCCTGGCTTAGATCAAGAAAGGCCTTCATCATGCTTTTTTTACAAAATAGAGAAGATGTAGGCCAGGTTATTTGTATTAATCATATCCGTAAAACAGGCAGTGTTCCCTTTTCTATAGAAAGGACAGTACTGGCCAGTTGGAGCACATTCTGTCTTATATCAAAGTGCCTCCAAAGTCAAATTTTACCCAAAGCATGCTTATGCTACTTCATGCAAGCAAGGTTCACTAATCTAGAAACTATTTTCTACTTTTAGGAGCCATGGTAGTACAGTGGTTATAATGCAGTATTGCAGGCTAACTCACTGCTCACTGCCAGGAGTTTGATCTTGACTGGCTCAAGGTTGACTCAGCCTTCCATCCTTCCAAGGTCAGTAAAATGAGGACCCAGATTGTTGGGGGCAATATGCTGACTCTGTAAACTTCTTAGAGAGAGTTATAAAGCACTATGAAGCTGTATATAAATCTAAGTGCTACTGCTATTGCTATTGCCATTTTGCAAGCTAACATACTGTTGCCCATTTGGGTATAAATACAATGTACTGACACATGCATTTCCTTTTTTTAAAGTTTTTATTAATTTTTTCATACAGTTCAGTAGTACGTGTTCAACAAACATGTTGTCTGAGTTTATCATTCACTAATACAAATTTAATTCATAATCCTTTATTCTTTTCTACAGCCATTGATAAAAATAAATCCCAAGTTTGATAGTATTTTGTTTCTTCTTTTTCTTTCAATCTCAAAGTCTGTCTATTTCTGCACATTCTAGTATTTTTAAAATTATTTCTTCCTCTGATGGCATTTCTTCATTTTTCCAATGTTGTGCGAATATGATTCTTGCTGCTGTTATCACATGTAGAATCAAATATATGCTTTGTTTATCAATCTTTTCTGGCATTATACCTAATAAAAAAAGTTTAGATTTAAAATCTACATGTTTTCCCAACATTTTTTCTAGCCAAGTATGTATTTTTATCCAATATCTTTTTGCTTTAACATATGTCCATCATACATGATAATAAGTACCTGACTTGTGTTTACCTTTCCAACATCTATCTGACATATTTTTAAACATTTTTGCTAATCTTGCTCATGGCAAGTGCCATCTATGAAACATTTTACATTTTACATAAATTTTCTTTATAAGAAGTTGACCTTATCAATTTATAGTTTCTTTCCCACAGGTTTTGCCATTTTTCTAAATCTATATTATATCCAAAATTCTTTGCCCATGTTATTAATGCATTTCCATTGTCTTTGCAAGGACACGCTACACTTCTTATAGCTGGACAGAAATATTTCTATACATTTCATCCTCTGAAGTCCTGGTTCAAAAATAATGTAATGTGTGTTATAAGTCATTCTAGGAAGTAAAGATATTCAGGAATAGATAGAAACAGCAATAGTTAGAAATAACCATTCATCTAAGTCAGGGTATGTTACCTTTACTTAGCCTAGGACTACACCTTTAAATGTTGTGTTGTTGTTGTTGTTAGGCAACAGGGAACATTGTTATGTTATAGGGACAACTCTGGAGAAAGTGAGAATAAAACAATATATTTCTCTTTTTGGTAGCTTGGGAAGGAGTTAAAATAAAACAGTAAATTTCATAAAAGCAATTTGTATGTTAAGTGTTCTTAGACCTCAACATTTTACCAGTAAATCATAGACACATATTCACAAAGATGGAATATTTGAGAAACACCCTCATCACCAAAAATCATGGGAAAAATACTGGACCCCCATTGTTCAACAACATGCAGATATTGCTGAATGCTACAATGCTTCTTTTATATATTATCTGCATTAAGGGGTTTTGCTTTGTCGGATTGATGGAACATGCAATGCCCATAGATACAGCTTTCCATTCAGATGCACCTTGCATATTTTATTTTCCCCGGCTCAACAAATGCTGATAAACTGCTCCCTCAACCATTTCATCAGAGTCTCAACTGCTCACTTTCGATGGCGTGATCATTTTCTTGCACTCGATCAAATCCACATAAAGGGAAAACAGATTTATCTCCTCAACCTTTAGTTGTAAACTGGAAACTGGAACACTGAATAATTAGTCAGACTCTTTGATCCTGGGAAAGGATCTGTCGCATTGTTTAATGCTGCCCTCAAATTGATATTGGTCCCCAATATTTTTTGAGGGTTTTTGCTTTGCTCTGTGTAGACATCTGTAAAACAAAGTTTGCCATGTACGAGAAGTCTCTTAAGGCATTTAAATGTAAAAGTAGAGAAAACTAGGAACATGCATCTTGAGTCAAACCCTTCTACTTCAAACCTGCTCAAAAAGTAAATTATGTAGAAAGAAATGATAAGATTCCAAATCATTCCAGTTTCCCCAGTGGACATATTGTTGTTGAATGGGGGTAATGAAGACATCTTGGGAGATGTCTGGTACCTATGTATGTGTGTCAGAGCTGTGTTGTATATTTTGTATGCATGGGAGTTGGGTGAGTTATGTGTCTTCCTATGTTTACATGGCCATGCTCATGAAACATGCACTTAAGTTGAAAGCTTATGAAGAGCTGGTGTTATTTTGTCTTAAATAGGAGACCGTCAAGAAATTCCAGGGCTGTGGGGTAAACTGAGAAGCTGAAAAGGATCCTAGGAAGCAACAATGGCTACCTGCTTCTAATCCATATGCTCATGGAATTAGGAAGAACTCATTTCTCTTATGTTACAAAGGTATCAACAGTGAAGATCTAACCAATCCTGAATATCTGAGGTACACCAGACTTCAAAAAGGTTATTCATCCCTGATGCAAAGGATGATAATCTCTTCCTCAACTGGAATGTAAGAATGGAAAAGCAAACTCAGGATGATGCTCTAGCTTTGGACTGCCAGTGCATAACTTAAATTGGATTAGATGTTCTAGAAAGGTCTTTCCAAATATAGAACTCTATTATGATTCATTTTGATCTATCCTGAATCTACAGCTAATCAATGTTGCCAAATGACTCATTTCCGTGTAAAAATGGAAGAAATTTGAAGCTGCAGTGTGAAAACCAAAGTTTAAGATTTCATAACTATTAAAGATATTTTGAAAGAGAATCAAAAGAATGTAATAATGGTATACTGTATGTTGTGCATTGTAATACCAAATGTGCAATTTATTTGTCCAGGGAGGACAGGGAAAGATTTATCTTCTGAAAGAAAAAAAATAGCTGTAGGACATGGATGATACCAGTGTACCTAAGAGAAAAACTTTAGGCTTTAAGTGGGTCAAATGTTGGGATGAGTCATAATTGTCATAATAGCAAGGAGAAGAACAGTATTTTTTTCTGGGAATATGTTTTGGAATAATAAGTGACAGTTGCATCTGAGATTTTTCTTTTGCTTCAATGACATCATTTTCTCAAGTGTAACCTAATAAAGCCAGGAGGTGCTGAATAAGGGCCAAAGTAACTGTGCTATTAAGTGCATCTTTCCATCTAATGAGCTGTTTTTAGAAATGCAATTTATATTGGCTGGGGGTGGGAGTTGATATTTAACAGGCTTAGAGTAACAAAGGATTTTTTACCCTTTCCTCTCCTGATGCCACCCTAAGGGAAAGCACTCCTCTGAATGAGCTATTTGTGCTAAGAGGACATCATACATTGACAGCTATTGGACATAAAAATTAAAAATCTATTTTCATAAAATCTCTCTCTAGAGATGCATGTCTACTATCTATCTGAAAACAGCTTTGCTTGATCCAGTGTGGAAAGCACTCTCCCAGTCCAGATGTGTTGTTGTGTGGTAATGCACAGATGCGTGTAAAAACACAGAAGCTGCTTACCCTGCTTGGACAAGAGTGGCCAACTGTTGGTTGACTGGCAACTACAATTCTTGCCAGAAAGTACACAATAACTTCTGGTGATTTGGAGAACAGATAGCAATAGCAACAGCACTTAGACTTATATACTGCCCTATACTGCTTTATAGCACTCTCTGAGCAGTTTACAGGGTTCAACACCCCAACAATCTGGGTCCTTGTACTGACCTTGGAAGGGTGGAAGGGTGAGTAAACCTTGAACATTGTCAGGTTTGAATTCCAAGCTGTGGGCAGAGTTAGCCTGCAATACTGCATTCTAACCACTATACCAGTAGCTCCTGGTATTTTTAACCTTGGGGTCAGTGGTTTGAAAGGGAGAAAATTACCAGTCTTCAAGCTGAAATCCTTGTCAACCTTATTAAGTAGACTAGGCAAGAAACACAGCCAGATGACCAAATTCTATTTTATTGTAAAGCTACATTAACAGAATCTTGAAAGTCTGAAAGTACAATTCTCCCACCATCTCCTTTCCACCTGAGAATGTTCTCTAGGAAGGGTCTCTTCTGAGCCTCTTGCCTCACCCACTATCCAGATGCAGGCTATGCCGTTTCTTATCTGGTTGTTCCCTAGGTGGAATTCCATTCTCCCAAGATCTTCCCCACATACTATTTCATCATCAAAATGGTCAAATGTCATTGTAATATCACTTTTGGAAATTCAAACACTTTGTCTATCAGATACATCCTGTTCCAATGTCCAGGCTTAAAAAACAAGCAAAAACAATTACTATGCTACCAATTTTCATTGGTACAATTTTGGGATGTTAAGGGGCAACCAACGGGGTGCTGGGAGACACAAATTATTCACCCCTACAGACAAATGAAGAAAAGCAATTCCTTCTTCATTCTAGTGAAGAGAGGTTTGAATTACAGCTAAAATGTACAGCTAAAATTTTCTTCCCTCTCCTCCCTTTACTGTGATTGGTCTTGTAGTTGCAGGGAACAATAAAGAAACTAATCAAGACTGTTTGCAAAGAAGGGCCATTAGAATGTCACTCTTTACATGTCCTCTTCCTTATATTAATTATGCTTCTACCAACCTTTTGGACAACTGCTCATTGAAGAACAGAGCATATAAACAGGGTAGTGTAGACAGAAGCAGAGATGATTAAAGACAATCACAGTGGCTGCATGGACACCTAACTAAAAATCATGTGGCAAGGGCAAGGACAAGATATCAAAACCCATTATTTTAGAAGCTGTATTTAATGGGGACCAGAGTTCATCATGTATCTTACCAAAGATCCATCAACACTAGTATCTTACTTTCCAGAATGTCCAATTAAATTATTTTGGAAAGCTTTCAAGGTGAACACCTATAGTGTTCACCCTATTTCACCTTCTTCTCCCAGGCTTCTGGCATTCAATAGAACACTAATAAGTATGAACATCCCATTTAACAATTGTAGCAAATAGCTATTGATAGATCTATCCTCTGTGAATTTATTCAGGTTTTAAAGCCTTCTAAATCAGTGACCAATACCATATCTCAAGGCTGCAAATTCTAAAAGTTAATTATGCATTGTACAAAGAAGTAGTATTGTCTAACCTAAATCTACTACCAATAAATTTTCTTAGGATGTTGTTCTTGCAATGTACTTAAAGAGAGGAATAAAAGAATAAAATAGAATATTTTTAAATACAGTAAAGATAAAGAAGTTTATTTGTGCTTCTGTCCCTCTAGGCCAGGAACAAGTCTTCATAATGGCTTGCTGTATAGATGGTCCCAGCCCACTGAAAATTACTGTTAAATTCTATACACGACATATGACATATACTGAGTTCAGGGAAATTTACTTTCAGGTACATATGTGTAGAAATGCAGTTTTTGTCTCTTTGTAATGCAAATTCCCCCCTCTGAGTTAACTCCAACAAATTTAAGAGAGCGTTTGCATCCACCTCTGTCTGAAGCAATACAATAAGGCATTTTCCAAACAAAGATTTCAAAAAAAAGCATAGTTCATTGATCACAAGCATATTTGAGAATTAATAGCAGTGGTTGTTTGATGGAGGTCCTTCAGGCATAAGGGGCAGCAAAGAAGAAGAAATTCTTATTGTAGGAAGTAGAATAAGTCCTTCCAAAGCAAAGCCAACTAATAACCCTTATAATTCCTGCCTATAAAAATAAATTATGCAAACAATGAGAAAACTACCTTTAACTTTCTTACTGTTTGTGGAAACTGGGAAGTGGTGAGTTTCTCTGTGTGTGTGTGTGTGTGTGTGTGTCTGTTTGTGCGCGCATGCGCGCGTGAGAAAAAGGGGGAGGGAGGGAGGAAGAGAGAGAGAGAAAGAGAGAAGAGGGGAAATACAGTGTTGATATTATTGGATAATCTGTAGCCAGTTCTAGGATAGGTACAGTAGATAAATAAGCACTGATGCTATCAATCTGGACCAGGTTGGTTTTATTCACTCCTAGCTTGCTTGTTTCTCCTCTGCTTGTTCATTGTGTGCCAGCTGAACACATTCTGTCTCAGTCTTCTCTTGCCCTCCCCCACAAAACATATTAAGCTTAATAAATATTTTTATGAGAATTACTTTGTATAGTCCTTATGCAATCAGCCATGCTGTGTATGATAGCCCAAGACGATGGAAACCCATTGACTTTTCGTTGCAAATTAGTCTACTGCCTAATCGGTGAACCCTGCTAAGCTTCTGAATTATGAGAAGAACTAGCAGCTTCTGTTAGAACACTCAAATGAATTATATCAATTCATAAACTTGTTCATGTCCAGATTTCATTAGCCACACATTAACAGCATTTTATGTTTATTACTGCTCTGACATAATCTATAAATAACTAAATGCTAATCATAGTGTTCTGCCGGGCCTCATCATTTAATCATAAAGAGATACATTATTATAAACTATAATAGATAATAACAAGCCTGGGTCAACGGGCACATATTAAAAGATCACAATTATATCCTAAAAGGCTAGGCACCTCATAGATTTGGCAACACATAGGTCCATAGCTAATCACTTGCAAATGTTTCCCCTCTGACACACTTACAGTACAAGGTGACACAATTAGGCAATCTGCTTGTAAAACAGAGCAATGCTTGAGTATCAAAGTAAACAGAGAACAATTAATGGCGGCTGGAAGGGGATGCTGGGGATGGATTACAACATTTGCCAGTGGTAAGTCTATTAAAGTTTTATTACTAACTGATTTTGTAGTATTAAATGGTCCAAACTCAAGGGCAGGGGAAAATATATAGTATATATATATATATATATATATATATGGACACAGCGTATGGTTATGGAGGCATGAGAAGGACGACTTTAAAGAAGGGGGACAAAACAGCAAGCCCGAGACTCAATAGGGTGGAGGCAAACAACTGGACATGTACGAAGGAAGCGAATGACCAAAAAAGGGGGGAAAGAAAACGGTAGTTTTGGGAGCCAGTAGTGGGATAATAGACAATGGTATATGCATAAAGGGGGAGATTGGAGGAAGAGAAGTGAACAACGGAGTAGCAACCTTGAAAAACACCAAGAAAACAGCCAATGCGCGTTTCCCAGAAATTAAACAATTAGGATCACTGGATGGACCGATGACTAGGTCCAGGAGCCGTGCACAAAAACCGGCCAGTGCTATATAAAGAGACTCCCATCGACCTATTTTTAAGCTCTGATGATGTCGGTAGTGCTGACCGACGAAAGCTCAGCATTTTATTAAACGTTTTTAGTTTAATTTTATCCTGGTGTTTGCGTTTATTTATTTTTATTATATATATAATATATTTCAATCTAATTTGTAGGTTTAATACTGAAGCAAGTTTCAATATTCCCTATTTCTGTCCAAGAAACCTTGCAGATTGTAGGCTATGAAATGGTTAATCATCACTTATCTCCATATCAGCTATGTTCCCCTTTCTATCTGAAGAGGCCTTCCCTTATGTAAAAAAGAAGAAGTAATATTTGGCCTAATGGCCAGGAAAATGTGATTGCCACTAGACTAGAAAAATATAGTGATAAGAGTTTTCAAATATTTGTTTATTTATTTCTTTGATAGTTTTATATCTCACACTTTGTTCAGGAGCTCAAGTTGATCTACACTGCACTCCTTCTTCCTATATTTCTCCACAGCAATAATAAAGCGAGTCAAACTGAGAGAGGTTGGCTGAATGATTAGAATCTGGGTCTCCCTTGTGTCAATCCAGAAACCTAACCGTACATACCCAATCAAAACAAGGAGACAACACTTATTATTAAAATGATGTGCTGCCCATCTCTCTTCAACTTAGTAGTGGAGAAAATCCCTAAAAACAAATAAAAGGAGGATTTTTTAACAAATAATAGTCACCTAGAATAGTCCCCAAGAAATTATACCACAGTCAGTGCAATGAAACTAAAATAGTTATAACATGGTCCACATGCTTATCTCTCATCTACAGTCTAATTTTTTATAACATAGTTTGCAACAGTGGTATTTTATGATATGGTAATTTCAAAGGCAAACTAGAAACTCCCCAGAAAGCTTGTCCAACATAGCAGTTAAGATGTGGGAGTAGGGTTGAGGAGACCCAAGTTCAACTTCACTCTCTGAGCCACCTTTTGTTCTCTCTCAGACAAATATCAGTTCTAATTGGGTTGTTGTTATGGACAAAAGTGGAAAAAACAGTACTATGTGCAGTTCCTGGAGCTCCTGGTGAAAAAAACAGGATATAAATCTAAGTAATAAAAAAGAACCTTGTGTTGATTTACCCAATGAACTTTTTAAAGTTTCATGAAACCTTCCACAGCTTCCAAAACCTCTCCTCAGATAAGATTTCAATTTGCAAAATCCTCAGTGATGTCTATGCTGGACCTGACTAAAGAATTCTGAAAATGAAAATTCACACATCTAGAAATCTCCATACTAGTGCTGGATCTCATGAGTGTTCTGATAGAAATATTTATTTTTTTCAGGAAGGGGAAATTTTGTTTCCTTGATAAAAATCATCAAGAACAATTTAATTTGGAGAGAGGAATGACCACTAAGAACTGCTCTTTTCTCTTCTTTCTTTCCTTTTAATGGTCTGCCCATAATATTCAGTAAAGCAGGAATGCTGCTCTACAGAAATTATCCTCAATGCTCCCTATTTTCCCCCATGGGCCTTTGCCACATAGAATTCACAAGTTTATTACTGGAGTTTAACCTAGAGAAAATTAGGGCATAAGTTACTAGGATGAATAACCTTTGTTCAGCTGATGGACAGCTGAAATTTCCCAAAAAATGTTCCTTCCAATTGTTGCTCACTGGAATTCTTGCAAAAATTGCTTTGTATCTGATCCTTTAGCAGGTGTGTAATCCGAGATACGTTGTATAGTGATCACAGATTAACTCACCTATCCACAATCCTTCTCTCGTATCAGCATTAAATTATAGTTTCTTCAGTACTGCTTCACATTGCTAGGGAGCACTCCAGTATTTCTAATGCATCACTAGCATCAGATCAGGATGAGAGGAAGAAAGAGAAAAAGATGATTATTAGAGAAATGGAGATGGTTACACAACCCAAAATCCCCAGGGTACCCAAAACAGTAGCTTCATGAAAATATTGAAACGTACAAATGATGGGACTTTAACACCACTTTCTGGAGCCTGCTTACCAGAAATGAGTAGATTCAGCTCGACAGAAAAGTAAAGCCTTCTTTGAGCTGAGGTTGACTTTTAGTGACTACTAGGATACTGCTCATGTTTTCTTGGACCCATACATAAGGGGTTAACTTTTGCCTTCCTTCAAGGTTTTTTTTTTTTCCAATTTTCCTGGCTAAACTAGAATTCCAGGATTTCCTTGCATACCAGTGATCCCTTTGATATTTTGCAGAAGAATATCCTGAATAGTAGTGAACTGGATAGTACAAAGTTTCAGTACTGTTTCTGGACATTCCTCTGGCACTTCCATTAGCTAATAAAAGCTTCTGAGCATATTTAATGAAACCACAGAAGCCTTTTCTTGATCCTGAAGGGGTCAAAGGCAGCTCCCATTGTTACAAAAGCATCTCAGCAAGGTAATTCCTATCTGCATGAGGCAAATAGCATCACATTTTCCTTGCAAATTGCTTGTTCAAGGCAAAGCACAGCTGCTGCTGATGATGATGATGATTCTGCTGCTGCTGCTGCTGCTGCTGCTGCTGCTGCTTAGAACTGAATGTCACTGAGAAGTTAAGAACAAATAGGGTTCTACTCATTGGTGGAAGGGAGCCATACCAGTTGCTGTCCCCAAAACAAAACAGAAAAGGTTTAGATATTATATTAACTTAGACAGAAGTTGAATGAACTAAAGGATACATCACTTGCATACACAAAACAAGACCCAGAACAGATAATTGTACAATTTAATTTGACCAGGTTGCACTCTAAATACATTAAGACACTTGCTAAATTCAAAAAGGACAAAAATAATTATACAAATGTTTATTGATATATCCCATGCTCTGAGAACACAAAATAATTTTTATTGCTTGTCCATATGAGTATTTCTACATGTTGTTCGTCCATCGATTTCGATGAAGACCTTGACATCTTATGGATTATGGGCCATCAACGGTGTGTCCATAGATGGCTGATGAGACCGTTGTTAGCACGGAATGTTCTGCCACATACTGAACAGAGAAATGTAGACACTATTGCTTCAGCATTTGCAGCTCTGGCTTTACGGAGTGCTCGCTTCTCTTGTGCCAAGATTGTCCTTCTGTGTTCATATGTCTGGCAACCCTGGTAAACCAGGGTACGCCATGTCGGTTGATCATGCGCCAAAAATTCCCAAGAGATGGTGTCAATATCCAGGGATTTGAGAGATGCTTTCAGCGTGTCTTTGTATCGCTTCTTTTGTCCCCCGTGCGATCGCTTTCCTTGAGACAGCTCACCATAGAAGAGCTGTTTAGGGATGCGATGGTCTGGCATCCTTACAATGTGGCCTGCCCAGCACATCTGGGCTTTGATCAACAGAGTGTAAACTGATGATAGGCCTGCTCTGGAGAGGACATCTGTATCTAGTATCTTATCCTGCCACCGGATCCTCAGAATTCTGCGAAGGCAAGTCATGCGGAAGTAATTCAGTTGCCTAACGTGCCTCCTGTACACTGTCCAGGTCTCACTAGCATACATCAGGGTAGTTAGCACTGCTGCCTGGTAAACTTTAAGCTTAGTAGCAAGGCTTATTCCACGGCGGTCCCACACGTTAGTCCGCAGTCTGCCAAATGCAGAACTTGCCTTGGCAATTCTACAGTTGACCTCGATGTCAATTGTCACTGCGCGGGAGAGGGTACTACCAAGATACGTAAATTGGTCCACTGCTTGCAGTTTTTGTCCCTTCACTGGTAGGCTCTTGGTATTGGGCTTTTGGTAGGCTCTTGGTATTGGGCTTTGGTAGGCTCTTGGTATTGGGCTTTTGGAACTGGCTGGTACATCACTTCAGTTTTCTTCGTGTTGATGAAGAGGCCAAAGTTGTCACAAGCGGCTGCGAATTTGTCCATGCTGGCTTGCATTTCCTGCATTTCCTGAGCTGTTCTGAAAGGCGTCAGACAGCATACAACATACATACAACCTCTTTATACAGTGGTGTGTGGATGTGGCTTTGTACAGCATTACTTTCATCTCTGCATTGTGATACTATCATAGCTTTAGCTGGTACATTGCAGGACAGATCTACCCTTAGCTTCAATAGTGATGAGATCATGGCCTTTTTATGTTATGTTAGCACTGAATCGCTGTTCTTCTCTATGGACCTGCTTAAATCAAATTCCAGTAAGACCATAGCCATCTCTATATAAGACATTTTTCAGCTGAAATGGTTGATAATGGGAAATATGTCAGATCTAAAGACCAAGGATTAATTGCTATCTATTAGAATAAAAGTGTTGGGGAGAGAGAATTATGCAGTCATTTGAAGGTCTTTGCTGAATGGATACCCAAAACTGTATTTTGTCAGTGTGAGTTTTTGCACCTCACAGCTCAGGGTGAAGTGATGGAAATAAAGAGAGAAATGTAAAACAGTCTAGAAACCAACCTCTGGGGACTTAATATTCTGATCAGCTCACCTCCAAACATCTGGCTCTTAAATGTTCAAGCACAAAAACAAGAGAGCTAATGAAAGCAGTGCATATTATCTCTGCCATCAATGCACCTCACAAACACCTGCTAAAATTAAAACAAATTGAATCTTGATTGCTGATTAAGTACCCCTTCTTTAGTAAGACATTCTGTCATTATTTGCCCTGGCCCCCAAAGCAGGAACTGATGAAAAAGTAGCAATGGACTGGAGCAGAAGAGGTTGTAGCAAGGCAATTGAAACAGACATACAATGGCACTACATCACATTTATATTCAAACTCTGGGTTCTAATAAGCTTGCAAGAAGTTACTACTAAGACTTTTCCTGCTGGACCAAAAGCCAAGACTCATACTCCAAATTATAAAATGAATCTTAGAATTATGAGTAGAGTGCAAGATGATGTTGTTCTCTTTTGAAAATAGGATTGAGAAATATACATAATAAGAAATTGAGGGATCAAGATCTGTCTTTCTCTCTGTCTCTCTGTCAAGATAAGGATAGAGATAGAGTTCTATTTAAGACTCATTTCTCCAAGATACTATGGAATGGCTAATCAGACGCTTGCTAGAATACACAGAGTACAAAGCAATGATGTTCCCTTATGAGTTATTCCTTGCATCTAATATTAAGTGGTATAAATATAGAAAATTCCCTTTGGAAACCTTTGACAGTTGCCCAAAGTTGTCTTCCATAACTCACAGCAACTTAGTTAAGTTTTAGGTGTTCCACATCATCTGATCCTTTTAACTAAAATTAGTGGAGAATGAAGCTGTCATTTTACATGCAAGGCATGAGTTCTATGTCTGAGCAGTGGTTCCTTGTCAAATGCTGCCTTTATAAATGATGAACCTGTTTAGTTTCTATGACTAGTAGTCACTGATCAAGTATAGGACATAGTGTAATTTTACTATGGAATACTTTGATAAGTTTTCCATAAACTGACAAATTTCAAAGGCATAGAAAAATATTTGGATGAAGAAAAAAGAAAAGGCAGTTCATGAGATATAGACTATAGGACAAGAAGCAGTGAGATCCAAGCTGTCCTGAAAATGTGAGCTCCATGTTAAGAAACCATTTCTTGCTCACTGAGCTGTCAAACATAAATCTCAGTGCTATAAAATAGTACCTATACATGCATTACATAATTGAAAGCTTGGAAATTATGCAAGCCCCCTTCACCCACGACCGTTCCTTGCTATGATTGGGAAGAATTGGAGATAATTGCATTTGGCTAAACACAGTCACAAACAATACAGAGAAGTCATTGATAATGTGGGAAGAGGCAGTGCATACTACAATGCTTCCATTTTTCTAGCTTGGTAATGTCTGCATAGAGTTCTCCTGTAGGTTCTGATACTATTTTAGATTACAGGATGGATAATGAATTTGATGGGAGGAGGATAATGAAGCGGCTGGGAGGAGAGAGGGGGGTAACGAACAACAAAGAGGTGCCTTGGATGAAGGAATGTCTCCCCCTCCCGACGTACGAACAAGACGGGGAAGGAAAGGGGGTGGGAAGGAGGGGGTAAGGAGTGTGTCAGCTCGCGAAAGGACAACTAGGAACCAAATGCAGGAAGATTATCTGGGCCCGGTCACGAGATCTAGGAGCCGGGTGCAAAAGGCACCACTCCTATAAAACAGCCATCCCATTGACTGCTAGTCACCCTGATGATGCCGGCAGAAGGCCGGCGAAAGCTAGGTGTTTTAATGGTAATAAACTTTTTGTAGTTTTTAACCTCCTGGTGGTCTCACAGTTTGTGATCCCTTGAACATGAATCTACCCAGGAGTCAACCTTCAGTTTTTAGAGTTTTAAATAATGTGTGTGTGTGTGTGTGTGTGTGTGTGTGTGTATATATATATATCAAAATTTGGATTGCTAACAAAGAATTAAGGGAGTACTGGGATAGCTATTTCTAACCTTATTTGGTTTTCATCAGCCAGACATACCCTTCTGAGATTCGAACCTGGGCTGTCTGCATGTTAAGCAGAAGTATTAGCCCCTAGGCCACAGGCTCTTTCTCACTTTGTTAGCTACAAGAGACAGGGGAAGAGGATGAGTGCTTTTTGAACACCCTGTCAGCCCAAATATGGGAGAGAGAAGTCTACATGCCTAGAAACAAAATGCACGTATTACAAAGATATTTAATCTGCAATTTAACAGATATCTGCAAAAATGCATATTTCAGGGAAAAACTGATACAACACAGTATTTCCTTAATGGATGGGGGAAAGAGGGCATACACACATAAAAAGTACATGATAAAAAATCCACATAAAGCAGGCTTGAATATTTGTGCACTATAAAGTATTGTGCAGAAATCTAGTCGAAATGAAGTTGATTGGATTATCCATCTCTGATTGGTTTCACAAAGCATGTGTGAAAGCTAAATAATGCTAAATAATAGGTCCTCCCACTGAAAACCAACTATGTCACTTAAAAACAACTCAGTTTATTAGACTATTCAAAGTGTGAAAATTAATCCAAAAGCTTTATATTTAATCAGATTATGATGATGATTTTCTACATTTTGTCAAAAATTTGAACAAGGGGCCTCCTTCAGCTCTACCTGGAATTACTGAAGAAGGAACCTGACACTTCTTTCATCTTACTTAGTGGTAAATAACCTCCTGTCTATAATGCACGGGTGTCAAACTCGCCAGATCACGTGACGTGTCACAATGTATCGTGACTTTTTTTGCATTGCTGGAGCTGGGATGGGCGCGGTCTCCGCATGATGCAACCAGTCCGCGGGCCAGCAATTTGACAATCCTGCTATAATCCATAAAATAAGGTTACTATCTATATTGATTAAAATTTACAGTAGTTATAATTCAAAATATTCCATATACAGAATATAAAGTTTGCTGTCAATCATGGTTTCCAAATTCTTTTAACTAGGGAAGGGCAATTCTGTTCTTTTTCTACCTGAAATACGATAGGATTACTTGTTCCCAAAAATATGATTATTCCAATGCAGTATCAATTTCGGGGTACTGCTGAACATGCTTTGATGAGTGCTTCATTTCCATCAAAGACCATAAGCTCACCTCCCACTTAAACAATATAGAAACCTGCCAAAATGAGTAAACCTCAGCTGCAACTCCACCAACCAGAATTATGATTTATGTTTAATTTTGACTTGATTTCTATGATAAAAAAGGTCGTATATAAATAATCTCAAAGAGATGTATGAGTCCTTTTACAGTTCAAAATTCAACATTCTCCAAAATGCAAGGAAAATATAAAGACAGAGAATAGGAGCTGGTCTGAACGACCTCAGATTAACAAGAAGGTTGGAATGTGTTCATGCAATTTTTCACCTTTTGAATTCACTCAGTGCAATGTGTCAAAATTCATTTTAAAATGAATATTATTAGATAAAATAGGGTTATAAATTAATGTTTGCAAAGAACATACGTTCAGATATTATGTGCACATTTTTAATGTGGGCTATTTTTTGCTAATTGTAGATTAATGTGCAGAATGGGACAATATAAGTAGACATCATGTGAACAGGATATATAGGCTGAACATGTAGCAATTTGTCCATTGCTACCTGGAGTGGAGCTACAGATAGGTGTGATATATTATCAGCATTCAGATTTATTAAGTGATAGCCACAAATGTGCTTTTACTACAAATAACTTGGCAGATTTAACTTATGTTTTCCTTTCCATTTGGCAACCATAGCAAGTGTAAATCCTTTTACCCCATCTGCTCTCTTTTACCAATAAGGTATGAAAAGTTAGTCCACCTATCACGTTTGTTCCACTGGGCAAATTATGTCTTACTTGAAGTATTGAAAGTTCAACTTGGCTATTTGAACTCTGAACATTTATACTTATTCAAGAGTTTTAAGCCACAACTGTCACACAGTGAAAGTAATCAAATCACAGTTTAAAGTGAGGGTAGAAGTCAGACTAACAACATATAACTACTGTACTTGTTGTTAATACCATTTACTCAACATCTTGACTGTTCCTACTACTTACTCAAAAGCTGCTGCAGTACCCATGTTCACCATATGTTTTCCATCAGCGGTTATTATGTTACCTTTCACAATGTCAGGGTTGAACCTTGGAAAAAATAAAAAAACACCAAAAAGACAGGACGGGATGAATGCTTGCAATTGCCTGACTCAGTCTCAGTCTTATTGCATTCTAAATTATTTAAATATACTATTAGACATTATATTGGGGGGAGGGTGTAGAGGGAAACAGATGTTTTCTAATTATGAACTGATTTTTACAGTGCGATGGTGTCACGTATTTAAATTACAAATACAGATTTTTTAGCATTCCAGCTGTGCTTTACAAGGGTTTAATTTGCTTCTTCTGATATGTCACATCGCACCTGCCTTTTAAAACTCCCGTAAATGTAAAACATTTGTCAAGCACAGTTATTAAGGCATGCAGAAGAAATGGAAAGATCCTTGTAGGAAAAAGCATTTGTAGAAAAAGTCAACACCAGACATGGTAAATATGTACCAATTTTCACAGGTAAACTTATACAGATTTACAAATATTCTTTTTTCAAAGGGCAGAAAAACCTATCCAATGGATATGGTGATTTTATATACATTAGAATATAAATATATTAGGACTACTGTATCAGGACTGCAAAACTCTGAATATCCACTAGATGACAACAAACATTTAGATATTTTTTTTTGTATCTTTTTCCTGCCATCCAATGGGAGTTATGGTAAGCTACTAAGGATTGAACAGTTCTTTTAAAGGGAACCCATTTGAGGATTGAGCAAAATCTCTAACTGACTTGGAAAACTAGACTGAAGAATTTGTTTTAAGTGCTCATTCATTCATTCATGTTAGTAGGTGCTATTATAAATGTGCTCTAGTATAAATACTAGAAAACATTCAATATGGAGCCTTACAAGGTCTTTCACAAAGAAAAGACTATACTACACTAGCTAATCCAGCAAATTTAGGTCTCAGTCCAAATTTGTGTGTTTTTTAAACATAATATGAAATTCCCATGCATGAACACTTCATTTTCTTTACAGAGACAGCATTCTGTCAATGAATGAAATTCTTTAAATCCTGAATTGATATTTGTTTCCAATATGATTAGGATTTTTTTAAAAAAACCTTGAATTTTATGAATTTGCCCTAAGAGGAGTCCTAGTACTACTGGACATAAAGAGGCCTTTTCTTTAAAACTTGCAAAGAGAGGAGGGAAAAGAATTTGTACGTCAATATTTATTTTTGAATAGCAGCATCTCACAATGTATATGGCCCTCTGATGGTAATATACAGTAATTCATAGGGCTGAAGATCAACCAGTCCAAAGGTTGATCAGGCAAATGGCTAAGAATACCCAACTGGATCTTATTTGTGTTCTTGTTTTTAAAAGTCAGTCACCTAGGAGAACTAACTGGAAACTTCTCTATTATATTTTCAAGCTTTTTTTTTTTCCCAGACTTTTCAGGATGCTCAGCAAAATTTACAGATTATCTGACTTTTTAAATCCTCCTTGAATAATGGAACCCATTTCCACTTTTATTGTAACATTTTATTCTATTTTTGTCTTCTCATTTATAGAGCTCTCCTAGCCTAAATGCTTAATAAAAATTTTAAAACTAAAGATAAAAACAAGGCAATTAAGATTACATTACAATACACAAAATTTATCTTAAGTCATATATCCTGTTTTTCCACTAAAACATTTTAGTAATCATCCTGGAAGCCTATGCACCTAAAAAGCAATCTATAGGTGATTAACAAAAATGAATAAAATGAAATCTAAACATATTTGCTTAAAGCTTCAGGTTCCACTTCATATTCCAAAGTAATTTTTTTAATAAATGTGATGAGGCTATCCTCCTACGGTTCATCTCTCAAGTAAGTATAGCTGAATTTAGTAGGATTTATTCATAGGTGGGTGAGGAAATAATCATAGCCTAAAAGTTATATTGTTTGGACTTATTGCTGAAATGAAAAGAACTTAACATGGTCCATTGAACATCCCTATTTTGATTCAGCATATTTTCTACTCAACTTTAGCTGACTCTGGAGTCTATTTTTGTGTATGTGTGTGTATAAATATATTTATCTATAAACTCTCAAAATGAAATCAGGCTCCTTTTGCATTTTGCCCTCTCTCCAATGTTTGCATTTTCTTAATTAGTAGCCTTTTTAATTAGTAGCCTTCATTATTTTTTGCTCATCTTGAAGTTAAGCTGTTTTGAGAGATGGCCTAATCTTTCTTAATGGCCCCATTGGCATCATGGACACTTCACCTCCTCTCCACCAAAATAGAATTTTTTCTTGCTTACATATCCTTAACCTGCTCAAGCATTGAAAGCCAATAAAACCAAATGCGTTATTAATTTAGAGTTGCTGAATTTGCTGAATAGGAATATTTCCAAGTTCATATTGTTATGGAAGAAGCACAAGGTCCTTAGTTAGACCTTCTGTATCTTTCACATATTGTATATTATTTAGAGATAGGATCTCATGTAAATGGAAATTTAGGCCATCATTTTGGAAATAGGATGGGTTGTGTTCAATGCTTCTAGCCAGACTAATATGTGCATTAGCAAATGTTCCATAAGTACTATATATTTAGACACTCTTTAATATATTTAAGCCACAAATATAGAAAATTCAATTAGCTTCTTAACAATACATAATCTATATATGCATTTATTCATCTTTATTTTTAAAATTTATTTAAAATATTTATATGACTATTCTTAAAACAAAAGCAGTAAAACTTTTCTTCTATTATTTTTTCATGAAAATAATTCTTTTTATTTTAGACTTTTCTAAAGAAAACAGATTTGGGACCTATTAAGACAAAGGTCAATCCCAAATCACAGCATGGAATTAAATCTACCTTGCTGAATCTCCAGGAAGCGTAGACACTTCAGTTGAAATAACGACTACAAAACAAGCATCCACTAAACTTGAAAAATAACCCTGAAACAGACTGGGTATGAGTAGGGCATGGCAATTTGGTGAGTTTCAGAATCCAATTTGTGTATGCTCATTAAGGCCAAGTGTAGCCCTGGTGAAACAGTGGTGAAAATTTCATTACACATGTAATCCAACCATTCAACACATTGCTTGAAAGACAATCTAGTTCAACAAGTCTTAATTTTGTGCCTCATTTTATTTCTTAGGTTTATTATCTTATATTTGTAATTTAAAAGGAAAGCATGCATTTTCATGAACATTGCTGTTAACATATAATTTATAAGACATCTTCTTCTTCTTGTGCCATATCCATTATCGGACATTGGTGATCATGTTGGCGATCCTTTTTTTATCAGCAGCCGCACGAAAAAGTGCTGCTGAGTTTTGTCCAAACCAGTCCCTTAGATTTTGAAGTCACAATGTTCTTCTTCTGCCTGGATCTCGTTTGCCTTCAATCTTTCCCTGGAGGATTAAATGGAGTATGCTGTATTTTTCTGGGTGTCGCATCACATGTCCGAAATATTCTAATTTTCATTTTTTAATTGTTGTGATGATTTCCCTTGGCTTTCCCAGGCGGCTTATCACCTCCTCATTTCTGATCTTGTCAACCCAGCGTATACGTAACAGCCACCTGTAAATCCACATTTCAAATGCTTCTAGTCTCTTCAGGTGGCCCTCTGTCAGAGACCAACTCTCTACTCCATAGAGCAGGACAGAAAAAATATAGCATCTGACAAGCCTGATTTTCAGTCTTAAGCTTATGTCGTGACTGCAGAAGACCTTTTTCATTTTGAAGAATGGTGTTTGAGCTTTTTCTATCCTTGTCTTTACTTCAATGGTCATGTCCCAGCTTTCATGTAAATTGGAACCGAGGTGTGTGATCTTTTCAACTTTTTCTAGTGGTATTCCTTCTGAATTTATTGGTGGTAAATTAACGGGTTGTTTGCTGACAACCATGATCTTGGTTTTTGAGCTTCAAGCCGTATTTTTCAGATATTTCTGTGACTCTTTTGATAAGGAGCTGAAGGTCTTCATGCTTACTGGCAAGCAAAACTGTATCGTCAGCATATCTTAAGTTGTTGATTCAAACACTTTGATGCCAGCATCGATGTTCTCCAGTGCCTCGTTGAAGATTGACTCAGAGTAGATATTGAACAACAGTGGAGACAGAATACATCCCTGTCTGACCCCTCTTCTTATTTCTGCATCAGCTGAGTATTTTTGGCCTAGTCTCACATTTGCTACCTGATGCCAATACAGATTCTTTATTATCTGGATGTTTTTATCATCTAGTCCCTTGTTTCAGGATTTCTAATAGTTTGCTGTGTCTTATTTTATCAAAAGCTTTTTCGAAATCAATGAAGCACATGTAAAAACTGTGATTGACATCTCTACAATGCTGTACAAGAACCTGAATGCTGAACAGCGCATCTCATGTACCAAGATTGTTTCTGAAACCAAATTGTGTGTTACCTAGATGCTCTTCAATTTTGTTGTATATTCTTGTGTGAATTATTCTCAGGAATATTTTCAGGGCATGACTCATTAAGCTTATTGTTCTGTATTCGGTACACTTCTTTGCATTTATTTTTTGGGGGATTGTCACAAAGGTTGATTTTAGCCAATCATTTGGTATCTTTCCTGTTTCATATATCTGATTGACGAGCTGCAGTAAAAAATTCTTCCCATTGTCTTTCAGCAATTTTAAAATTTCTACTGGGATATCATCAGGTCCTGTGGCTTTTCTTGTTTTTGCTATTTTTATTGCATGTTCAACCTCTTCCACAGTGATATTTGGTCCAGTTGTTATACTTCCCATTTCTATATCATCCCTAGTGTCCTCAAAAAGTTCTTCAATATATTCCTTCCATCTTTTTAGTTTTTCATCCTCATCTAAGATAATTTTCCCCTCTTTGTCAACTAAGTTGTTGATTTTCTTTTTGTAGAGGCCTGCTGCTTCTTTCACTTTTTTGTGTAAATTGAAATTATCATGTATATGTTCTGTCTCTTTTATTTCCTTGCATCTCTTTGCAAACCACTTTTCTTTTGCCAGTCAAATTTTTCTTCTAATTGTTTTTTGCAATTCATTGTATTTTTCTTTGTTTTTATTTTTATAAGATCTTCTTTCATCCATGAGATGAGGAATTTCCTCTGTCATCCACTGTTGTTTCTTGTGGTACCCCTCTCTCTGTTTTGAATTTGTTACCTCTACTATTGCATTTTTAAATTTATTCCAGTTCGCTTCTACATCATCATCATTCAGGTTGTTGGTTTCCCTTAAGTGATTTTCTAGTTCTTCTTTAATCTTACCTCCATGTTTAATGATGAAGTCTCTGTCGATTCTTGGTTTAGCAGGGTTTTTCATCTTTTTTAGTTTCAGCTGGACTTCCGCAAGTAGTAGATTATGATCGGAAGGTACATCTGCACCTGGGTATGTCTTTACTGATTTTAATGAGTTTCTAAATCTTTTGTTTATTGTAAGATAGTCAATTTGGTTCCTTACTACATTATTTCGTGTATCTGCTGGTGATCTCCAAGTGTAGAGGCGTCTTTTTGGCAACTTGAAGAAAGTATTCATCACACATTGTTCCTTGCAGAAGTCTACAAATCTGTCACCTCTACCATTTCTGGTTCCTAAGCCAAAGTTTTCAACTACAGGAGCATCACTTCTTTCTCCCACTTTTGCATTGAAGTCCCCCATGAGTATTGTGATATCATAACTTTTTAGGGTTTTCATTACACTGCTTATATCTTCGTAGAACTTCTCTAAATCCTCCTCATTGCTGTCAGCTGTGGGAGCGTAAACTTGTATAACATTATAAGACATACATGACTTTAATATGCACTTTGTTCCATTTCATAGCTTGGGTAATTTTGTGCATGGAATTTCTATGTCTGAGACCTGGTTGTTTTTATAATTACATTAAGAAACTGAACTAAAGATAATTGAACTGGCCAAAAGTAGTAGCAAAAGTAGCAGCAATAATCTTTCTTCTGGTTTTGCTCCATAAACAGTTTAGTTACAACAGCTCAGACCATTGCATGTTTTAGATTTATAAAATAATCCCTAGCAGTTTTCTGCCTTCCAAAAATTTTGGACTACAATTGCCATCAACTTCAACCAGAATGGTCAATGTTCAGTGATGATCAGAAGCATGTCCCAAGGCTGGGAAAACAGGATTAGATTTTAGAAGTTATCAGCATTAGTATATAAAGTTAGTTGCTATTTATGGAATTCCAATAAAGATATAAGTACAAAAGTATATTCCTGAATGCTTAAATCATCCATAAATATAAATCAATTACTTATTATTTCATTAAACTGAAGATGGAAAGAACTCATTCCTAGCTCTTTGTGTTTGCCTCCTGGGGTCTTAGATAGCTTTCTCTGTCAAATTAAAAGAGAAGAAAAGATAAATAAACATGAGAAATTAAAATGGTCTAGGTGTGTGAAAAAAAAGAAAGAAAGAAAAGAGGAGGGAGAGAAGTGGCAATAGATAGAAATGATGTTCTGCAATTATTACCAGACCTAAGAGAAACAAAATTACTTGATCATAAATTCAGGATAATCTGGTTTTCTTTATGAGTTTCCATTTTATTAATGAAAGAAAAGCAACACCTTAGTGTACCCGGATGAATTAAAATGCCTATTTCAAGAAGCAATCCTCCATAGGGGTCTTTAATAGAATCTGCAAGTGATTCTGAAGCCAGATAATTTAGCTGTATTGAAGGCAATATTAATAGCTAACCTCTTCACATACATCATATAATTTGGAAGCACTCTGGGAGCACAGTGGACAATTTTATTTGCTTAAAAATGTCCTTTGATTGGCCCAACCCAAGTATAGATCTGACCACAAAGAGAATTATGTGATCATAAAAGAACCTAAGTGGAGATAACTTCTTATGTTCCTGATTTTTGCAGCACAGATCTGGTAACCCTCAGAACATAGAAAAAAGATCTGTTCAAAAGTAAGGTTTGGCTTCTGCATCCTTAAGGACTACCCAAGTATTTGTGAGAATTTGAACACAGTTTTCCACCCCATTTTACACTCTGATTTTGCATCTAGTTATTCAATGAAACTATAATCCAAGGGGCTTATGTAAGGATCCAAATGCATGTAGAAATATGGAGGTGTTGGGGTTGAGTGCATGAAAAAAATAATTTCACTAACACAACTTTCAATACAATTTTAAAAACACAACGCCAAAACAGAATTAAACGTATTCTTCAGTGAACACCTACACATTGGCACAGAGCATAGAACACAAAAATAAAACATTAAGACTAGTGTTGCTAGTAATAATAGCAGTAATTGTAAAGTTAAAAAAAAATCCTAATCTGATAACGTAACCTGTCAGAGATTAGGGACATGTTGTCAGCACTTGCTATTGAGTTCTGAGAGTATAAAATGGAAGGAAGGAAGGAAGGAAGGAAGGAAGGAAGGAAGGAAGGAAGGAAGGAAGGAAGGAAGGAAGGAAGGAAGGAAGGAAGGCTGGCTGCAAACAATTTATAAACCCATCAATGAAGGTTGCAACCATGAGGATGTGAACCATGAGGTTAAATGGCTGAATTTAGGATTATGCAGATACGCTTGTTGTGAGTCCAATCACTGATTCATAGCCCAAAAGTATTTATAAAGATGAGAAACAGGTCTGCCAAATTTTCAACTGAAGTCTTTCTCATTTCTGCTTCAAGATGTTGAGAATTAAACCCACATCTTTCTTCTGATTCTTTATATAACATTAACAGAAATGTCAAAGTCTAAGTTGATTTTAGAAAAAAAAATCAACATGGGGGTGTCATGGGGGGAACAGCAGGGACTACAAATGTAAGAATCAGATAGACAACTGGGGTTCTTTTTTCTACTGATTAGAATAACAAAAATAGCACATGCTAAAATGTTGTGTTTCAGGGTTTTGTTTGTTTGCTTCATCATAAAAATAAATGCATTATGAACTATGAGGAATGAGCTTTAAAACCTAATGAAACAGGAAAAAATTCAGAGCCATATGGGGAAGGGAGAAAAAAGAAGATGGAAAGAAAACAGAACAGCATTTAATTCCAGCTGAAGTTTCAGAGGGGATAATAAATCAGACATATGGAATTTTCCTCCAATACTAAATGGGAATGATTTTACTTACTTTTAATAGATTGATGGATGTATCATTCCTCAAATTTGTTTAATAGATACTGATTTTATTATCTGTTCTGTAGAGCTTCCCATGTGACAGAACTGACCAGATTCATTTGAACAATGTGCTTGGCATTTGTGTCAAAAGGTCATTTTATGGATGGGAAAACTGAGGCTGAAATATAGAATAGAATAGAATAGAATAGAATAGAATAGAATAGAATTTTACCAGAACTCAGTCTGTAGGCCTCAACTAGAAATGAAACTAGGTTTTTCCAATCCACAAAGCATTTATATGAATATTAATATATTAATTTTTATACTCCATTTTGCTTTAGGAATATACGTAGTACTATTCTTCCTTAACAACAGAAATGGGGCGCCAGTGGGGTGGCTGTAGACATGCGCACCCCACCAAAGGAGGCACAGGGGGAGAGTGAGGAAACCCAACAACAGGGGATTTACTCCCCAGGTGCTGGTACATGCACAAGGGGAGTAATAGGACTAGCAAATGTGAGAATGACATCTAAAACGCGTAGGATAAACAGTTTGGCGATGAAGAAACGGGGACAGCCCAGGATAAGTGGGGTGGGGGAGAAGAGCAGGAGCAACGTGACAGCCTCCCCCTGGGTGCTTGCACACACGCCAGGGGAATAACAATGACTGGGGGCAGGGGAGCAACCTTGGAAGCTACAGATGCATTGACAAGCACGGCTCCTTTAAGAACAGCACGGCCGGTACTAATGAGTAGACCAATGACCCGTTCAAGGGTTAGAGCGCAGAGGCGGCCAGTTATATAAACTAACTCCCGGATCTGGCGTTTTTACACTCTGACGATGTCGGTAGTTTGGCCGACGAAAGCTTAGTACTTTTGTAGATTAAACAGCTTTGGTTTAAAATTTTTATCCTGGTGTTCGGATACTTTTATTACTGCCATGATATGTATATACCCGGGATTCTTGTTTTTAACGTTATTAAACATATATATATGTTTACTGTTATATATTTCAGCCAAACCTCTGTGCAATGGTAAGCAATAAAATTAGTATTGTCTACCTCCAGATGTCTATGGAGATTCTCAGTCATCCAGGTCATAAGTTATCTCAAAGGTGCTTTTTCTTTTTTTTCTTTTTTTTTAAATTTTTTTCCCCCAAACTCTCCCCCATACATATACCGTGATATTTATCAGATGTTAACATACATTCTTTTTACATTCTTATANTGGTGTTGCTCACCCATTTCCCCTTTCACTTTATCCACACTCCTTCTTCTCTACCTCGCTGAAGTCTGTTTTAAATGCAAGAATCAACTTTGACTACAGTGACAACATCCTGGTAGTGTATAGCATTGAGGAATCTCCCTAATAAGAGAGAGGTGGTGCAGCTTCTCAGACTTAAAATCATGGCCACTTGCCAAGCCCAAGCATGGCAAACTTTCAGCTGTTCTTCTCATGAATCGTTATCAAGCAGGCATGTCCTTAAGCTAGTTCAAGCTGTTAATGTGGCCAAGAATATGCAATATTTAAAAGAGGAGTCAGAAATTTCTCACATGAAATATTATTAGCCCCCACTCATTCCTCTTTTCCCTTGCATTTAAGGCACATTCGAGACATTAATTTTGCATGATTAGCGTTTCTTGTTTGCTTTTTTATATGCTACTATGAAGGCTTGATGTAAAGCTGAGCCCATTGAAATCAGTTGTATACTTGTGGCTTTCTTCACTCACATTATTTTTCTGCTGTGTCCCTATAACATTTCTTCCTCTTGTTCCAGTCCAAGGATGAGAGAAACTTAGGCCACTGCTGATCCCACGTTAAAGGGATTTTTCCCTTTTCCCTTTCCTATTAAAATATAGGTTCACAATGTATAAGATCTGATCATTGGTGTTACCCAATATCTTGAAGAGACATTAAGCAAAATGCAGATTGGCAATGGGGATAGCAAATTTCAAGCAATACAATTTTCTGCTAATGAGGGTTGTCCATATGTAAGGGGTCCAAAAAGTTAAAATGGTGAGAAACAACCATACAATAAAAGCCCTGCCTGTTTTTGTTTTTGTTATGTATTGCATGTAAAATAGGGATAGGATTTCGATCATATGGATTATATCTACTATCTTGACTTTTTAAAGCTGCTTTAGACCCCTCTGCTGTTGATTCATAGAAGGGTAGAGAGCCAGTATGATGTAGTGATTAAGATACCAGGCTAGGAGATCCTGAGTTCTAGTCCCACACTGGGTACAAAGGCAGTTATTTACATATACTGAATACATAATAAAAAGTTGGAAGGGACCTGTGAGATCTTCTAATCTAATCCCTTGCCTAAGCAGGAGACCCTATACATTCTGGACAAATGGGTGTCAAATCTCTTCTTAAAATCCTTCAATGATGAAGTACCCACAACTTTTGAATGCCAGATGTTCCACTGATTCATTGTTCTCACCAGGGCTTTTTTTCTCATAGAACACCCAGAACGGAGTTCCAGCACCTTTTTGGGATGGAACCTTGTAGGGTAGGCAAGGTAGGTTGCATGACGTGTGTGAGTTCCGGCACCTTTTTTTTCTTTTAGAAAAAAAGCACTGGTTCTCACTATTAGGAAATTTCTCCTTAGCTCTAGATTGGTGATGTGTGTGTGTGTGTGTGTGTGTGTGTGTGTGTGTGTGTGTGTGTGTGTGTAATTCCAGTTTTAAAAAATGAGATGAACAATGTCTGAGTAGGGAGAGAGTTTTTTTGGTTCCATGGCATAATATACCAGATAGTATATTTTGTTATTATTGTGGATGTTTGCTCTCTAACTGCTTGTCTTTTTGTAGTTGTTTTCATCCTGTTTATGCGAAGTAGGACTGTGAGCTGCTCATTCAGAGAATGCCTCGAGCAATAGAGAAGTCTAGTTAAATAATTAATTATAAATAAAATAAAGGCTAATGTTGCTAAAAGCTGCCACATCTAGTTTGTTTGTTTTTACTAATTCAAAATTAACACAGATTAGTTAACCTGGAACCAACCAGGTTAATAAAACTCATAAGAGAATTTGCAAATAAGTAGGAGATATTTGGATTTATTCAGTGGTCTTGCTCATACTGTATGCCAAAAGAACAGTTGCAGCTGAAATCTGACTGGAGTTTATTGTGCATGTTTTGCGAATCCAGTCTGTGTTTCTGTGCTTCTTGCTTTTTAACCATACTTTAATTGTCCCATCTAATCAAATGAACATTGCAGCTTTGCCCTTCAGCCCTATAGATTGAAACATCAGCTCCTTGTGTGTATTATTAAGCAGCCAAGACAGTGGATCATATGTACAGTCATGGACCTATTCCTACAGACTACACAATACTTGGAAATAGGCTTTATAAATTATATTTATAGGAAATATAAATTATATTTTCAAATAAGGATGATGTTATCATTAACATACATGATTAATTTCTTTTGGGAAGCTTATGACATCCCTAAAAGGAAAAAAAATCACTTGAGATTCCTACATATGTTCAAAAGTCAAGCACTGTTACAACTCAAAAGGGAACCTTGCCACATGTCCCCCCCCCTTCCTGACTATTGAGACAATAACTATAACCTGTTAATCCAGTCTAACTTCCTAACCTCAATTATAGCTTTTGAGATGGAGGTGATTAAAAAAATTAGTCTTTTTCTACCTTTTCAACTAATAGGTCATTCCTCCCAAGGAAATGGGGCTGGGGAATGTTTCAGCAGTAAATTAATAGCAACAATAATTATAGGTGACTTGAATATACTCATTCATTCATCCTCACCAAAATGAATTTTCTATATTTTCCACCAATCTCTGTGATCTTATTTCTTCCCTACCAGAGCATAGCAGAGGAAAACAACTCAAAAAGTAGGAAAAGTAGGTCAGAAAACCTTCTCTGCATTACTTCCCTGTGATTTCAAACAGTATTGTATAATAGAGGTGGTAGGAAAAGAAAAATCATATGTTCTTTTCTTTGGGGCACTTCAAACTCCTTCTGGTTCAGAAGATTCACTTTTGGAAACATCCAATCTGTTCCCAAATTAGAAGTTCAGTGGTGGTCCAGAGAAGGAATCAAATGATTTAGAGTTCTCCAGAATATTCCATTCTCAAATCATGGAGTTTTATACAACTGACTGTAACTTAAAGGGAAATCTGGTGAACTTCCTATAACCACAACAACTCTCTGTTCTTTGGGTTAACTAACCACAGAGTAGCCTGCTAGGAACTTTTTCTTTTGACTCTTCCCAGGAGCTGGGTGACCAGCAGAGATGGAGGTATGCTCCAGAATGTGGAATGAGAATCAGTCCCAGACAGACATCTAGCAAAAGGAAGTAAAATGGGTTTTATTCTGGATGTGCTCAAAACCTCTCCTAATTCATTTCACAACTGTTTTTTCTTAAAGTCTAATCTTCTTTTTGCTTGAGCTTATCCATTTTTCTTTATTTACACTTAGGCTTTTAATGTAACTATTTTTCTCTAATACAGGCATTGATTTGTTGTTGTGGGCCTTAGTAAACTAAATAATATTTTACACAGAATTTTGGTGCCAATTTCTGACCTCAAGGGGTGTGTAATCTGGCAACACATCTCAGTTTGTTTACACCTTAACTAATTTGGTATTTTTCACAGAAATGAGAAAAGGTTTTCCTCCTTTTGGTCCTGATTTTGAATCTGGGTTGCAGGTTGGATTGATTACGAGTTGTACAAAAGAAGCAGCAGCTAAGCATTAAGCGAAAGATAATCTAGTCTCCTTTCTCCAGTTTGTTTGTATGTATTTCATATTGCTTTAATCTCCTGACAGTTCACAACAATATATAAAGCCATAAATAATAATTCTAAAGAGACATAGCCGTGATGATAATAGCTTACAACATTTTAACATTATTTAATTTAATTTAAATGAATCAATGAATAATAAATGTAAACAAAAATAATAATTAAAGGTGTAATCACAACTTAGTCCACAGATGTTACTGGAAGAGCTCTATCCTTACCAACTTCTAGAAGGTTACCAAGAAGGAGACTAGACTAGACTACCCTTATCTTACAACAGTGGAAATCCACTATCCACCACAATATTCATCCCACTAAACATATCACATGGATTAATTCTGATAAGAGAAAGATTCTTGTGTTAATCAAGATAACCCACATATATAGGTTAATATCACCATTTTGAATTTTATTTATTTATTAGTTCAGTAGTGGAGCTATCTAAGCATGTCTCCAGTTCCCATATGTAACTGCCTGTACCGCTACATTCTGTACTACCTGAAGCTTCTGGATAGTCTTCAAGGGCAGCCACAGGGAGAATATATTGCAGTATTCTAATCTGGAGGTGACTAGGTCTAGAATGGAATCATCCTGAAAACAATAGGCCTCTAAATCCAGAGCCACTCAGGGTTGCCATGGTCCAACTGAAGCTTGCTCACAGTTTCCAGTCACCAGGATGTGATTTTGACAGGATCACCTAATTCACCAGGGGCACAGATATATATAATTATGTATCATCAGCATACTAATGATACCTCACCCCATGGCAACATATGAGCTCAAGCAGATGTTAAAAAGAAGAGGAGAGAGCACCATTTCCTCTGGTACCCCATATAATGGCATAGACTTGTCCTTCCCACTCATTACCAACTGAAATCAACCCCAAAAGAAGGAGTGACTCAGCACAGCACTGTGTGGTCCACCCTTCAATCTTTTGAGCTAATCCAGGAAGATATCATGATTGATAGTATCAAAAGCCGCTGAATTGTCAAGAAGAGAAAGGACTGATGTACTACTCCATCCTGCCCATGGCATCCAAAAGCATAATCAATGTCGTGTTCATATACTAGTTTAAATACTATAATTTAGTATTTAAATACTATAATTTAGTAAACTATTGAAGCAACCCTACAACAAAAGGCATGGAAACTCTAACATCAAGCAGGGACTCTGCTGACTAGCAATTAGAGTAGGGTCCCCAGCTTATCCCTGTAGCCAAATGAACATGCAGCTTTTATGCTCTGTCATCTTAATAGTCTGTGACCTTGCCTGGTCACAGGCAAGCTTTTTTAAAAAATAATCCCAATCTTGGCTTTGGGGTTTGCTATAGGACCTACAGCTTGGGAAGTTATATTTCTCAGAGGGCAATTTTTCTGCCCTTGTGTAACCAGATTTCTGTAATACACCCAGAGATTGTCTGCTCACCAACAATCAAGTCATGGATGAACACAGTCTTATTACAAGCAGAGCTGATGGTTACCCTCAGTAATTGTAGGATGGTGGTAAAACTACTGGACTTGATGCTATGTTCAGTTGTGATTTTATTAGATTTCTCACTTTAGGAGAAAGGAAGAATAAAGGAAAACCCAAGAAATGGATGTTATTTTGCAAGAAAACCAGCACATTGGATTGGAAGATCTGATAGGCTGATTCTGTCGGCTGACTGGACATCTTCATTGTTCCTGGATAGCAGCTTTCCCCATTCAGGTTGCCCTCTAGATGTGTGGAGTTCAGTTTCCAGAATTCTCAGCAATAGTTATATGACAAAAGGCTGCACATCTAGAAGTGCCCTAATTGAAGAAATCTGTAGGGAAATCAACACTCAATTAGCAGACCCTGCCATCACATAGGCTGTTTGGGAGGGGATTGCTTTAACTAGAAACTATAGAAATTTCCTGATAATACCCAAAAAAAAAGTAGCTGGCAAAAATCATTGTGGCTATCCTTTGCAGCAACAGATGTGATGCTAGATATGTGCATGCATTTTAAAGGTTTCAATGTATTTAATGGATTACTTCATATTTTAATGAAAGAGCTGACTCCCACTGCCTCCCCAGCCCATAGGGTCATAGTCTTTTTGCACCCCACTGCAATGCTACCAACCTTCTCCTCATGAATCAAACAGTCATCATTTTGAGGGGAAAAACTTTTTGTTTTTTGGGGGAAATGGATTAAACACTCTTCTATGCATCACAATCCCAACCTTGCCCCTGTGAACTTGCTTTTCCTCCCAATTCTATTGTTACAAAAACCTACTTTTAAAATAATACTAAGAATTCCTACATGGATTCAACCCAAGTTATTAAAAAATTTCTTTTTATTGTAATACATTTTATTTGAGATCGAAACTCACATTCTCATTTTGGTATAAAGAAGGGAGATTGTTTCTCTGCTATCTTAACCTAATAAAATATGTTTTCAAAGCAGATGTAGAGAGGAGGGGGAGAGAATTAAAACAAAAAATATTAAGTACATAAGTGCTTGGTCCTTCACAGTCTGATCTAAAGGACATAAATCACTTGGTGCACTGTCT
The DNA here is from genome assembly GCF_001527695.2 of Protobothrops mucrosquamatus. NCBI lineage: Eukaryota > Metazoa > Chordata > Lepidosauria > Squamata > Viperidae > Protobothrops > Protobothrops mucrosquamatus. The sequence continues at coordinate 637,493 of NW_015387226.1, forward strand.
GCACTGGAGTTAGGAGATTCACAATTTAATGCAAATTTCACATTTTTAAACCAGTAGAACATAATGACTATACAAATCAACTTGCTAGCCAACCTTCAAAATTCACATACCTTCAAATTTTGTGATGAAGTCCTTTAATCAAAAGTGCATTCAAAAAGTCATTAAGTGCAAGAGAGTGTACAGAAAAATATGTATATTCATGGAAAGATCCAAGAAAACCTCATATTAAGGTAAAATATTTGCAAAAATGCATACTTGGGAAAAGTGCATTTTAAAAGCAAGCCTTCTCAGATTTTTATGGAAATTTCTTTAAAAGCATAAATAGATGTGGAAACTTAAACCAGGAAAACAGAAACAGAAAAGACATTGAAACTGACGCATTTGTCCATCCTTAAAAACCTGCTGTATGATCCCCAAATCTAGCTGGAGCTGATTTTTTTATCTTTACTGTGCATAGAAATCTCAGGTCTCCATCCTGTGCAAGGCAATTACTAGCATTATTTATCCAAATTGAAATAGGAAATCACATTATTTCAATAGGAAAGTTGATATCACATTGAATTGGGAATAGTGATATTTTTTTTCCTGGATAAACTTTTACACAATTGCAGTTTTAGTTAATATACATAAAAAGCAAGTCTCAATGAACTCAGTGGGGTTACTTCTGAGAAGACCTGCACAGCACTATGTTATTATCAATTATAAGTAGCTTTATTTTTGCTGGATAATGTGGCATGTAAAAGAAAAGAATTTGGAGGGGGGAAGGCATAATTTATTTTTAATTCAGCAATTTTATCATCTCTGTATTTGGGAGGAGAGGGTTCTCAATTCATCAGCAGCAGCACAGGATTTTGTGAAATATATGTTTAATATATTAAAAATTAAAAAAAATAATATTTTTCCAGCCTCCAGAAAATGTGCCTTCTTTCTCTCTGTTTTTCTGTGTGTATCTGTATAAAATTTCTCACTATCCTTTCTGCCACAAGGTGGCATCTCTTTATTTTATAGGAAACAAGTCAATATTAACATAATTTGAATAATATTTTATACTTGACATTTCAAGGGGTAGGTTAGCTCTTATGCACCAATTCCTGGCCATAAGCCATACACATACACATAAACATACACATACACATACTCAATGTGTATGTGACTGGGAGACATCATGAAAGCACACCGTCATTTTCCCTCATGTGCCTGAGATATGTGTTTAAATTACTAAGAAATAAAATGAATCACAATACAGTATTTCAGTACTTGGTACCAATTCTTATTCCAACATGTTTTAAGATTTCTGAAATACATACTATAACTATGATACATAGTTATATCTTAATGGAGAGGGAAGAGAATGCAACATCATAAGGGAATAATGATGCTGGTTCTATAGTAGCCATCATCACAATAAATGGTGTATATTGTGGAAGTGTAACATTCCCTGATAGTTTCTTCCTATGCCAGCCTTTTTGTTATAAAAACATACAAACCAGAAGTGACAATTAAGATGTGCAGAAACACTGCAATAAGAGCCATATTAATAAAGAAGTTCTTGATCTGTTTTCTGACATAATTCTTTCTTTGCCTTTCTATAGGGTAATGTAGAATACAACTTCTATGTCCTAATTAAAAATTTCTGAAGAATCCTGTGCTACCTTGAACATTAACATATCAATTTAATTCAGTTAATTAACAACCTGAAACATATTTCAATGTGTGGGAAGACTGTATTTTAGGCCCACTTTTCTAGCCAAGGTAAAAGTTCTAGTTTCATGATCAAACAGAAAGCCATTGTTACTGTGCCAAGATCCATGCATTTAAACTGCATTTAAAATGTTTGATGGTTTCCAGCTGTTGAATAAATGCACCAAACGGGAGAAAAGGACCTTATTTTAGCCAATACAGGTAGTCCTCACTTAATGACTAGTTGCTTAATGACCTATCAAAGTTACAATGGACCCCCTCCAAAGCTATTTACAACCTGGTTCCAGAGTTCCAACAGCTACACACACATAAACACACACACTCATACACTCATACATGCAAACACAAACATACATGGTTACATAACCAAATTTGGCAACCAGCTCACCTTTATGACTGGTTGCAGGGTTCCATAGTCACTTATCGTAATTTAGATTTTTTTTCTGCCTATTTCCAGCCTTTTTGACCAGTTTACAGCAAAAAAATACTTGTAAGAAGACATGAACTCACTTAACAATCACAGTGTTCACTTAACAATGTCACAAAAAAGTCATAAAATCAGGTCCAGTTTTATGGATGCCTCAACTTACGACTTTCATGACTTACAATGGAAAATATGGGCTCCATTATAGTCATTTAGTCAGGACTCTCTGCATTGCTTGACACACTGCCTACAAACTGAGATATCAGGTCAATTCAGATGTGTATTCTAGTTTTCACCGAAACTCTAAACCATAAGCAAAAAAAATACAGTAAGTCATAACCCTGGATATTTTCAATAGTAAAAAGAACATAAAAAGTTTTTCCAATTTAAACATTACTTCTGGTGATTACATGAACATTTCACGTCTTTTTTTGACAACACCATGGACATACCTGCCTTCTTCAGGATTTTTTTTTTCTTATTTCCAATCTAGGTGACAACTATGCTATTTCCTAGTGGCCTCCCATCCAGGTTTCAGCTGCTTATCCTTTTAAGATAAGACTAGGTGTGGACTGCCACCTAGTGGGGTTAAAGGAAAACATTTGATCTTAAATAGATACTTTTACCACATATTAATATTTAATTGGTGGATTTAGTAAGACTTCTGTGCCATTCCAAGTTTAACAAAGTTAAACAGAAGAAGCAAAATAACAAAATAAATGATCACATCATCTCTAAGAACACCAAGAATCAGAACAATGATCAACACTCCCCTTCACTGTGCATGGGATCAAAAACTCTGATAAGTTCCTAAAGACTCCCTGAAGCAACTTGGTCTTAATGGCTTTCAGAAACCCTAGCAGAGTTAAGGCTAATATGAGCTCTGGGGGAAATGATGCCTTGAGCAATCAGTACACACAGAAATATATACAGTAATTGATCCTCATTCATTCAGTGATCATTCAAAGTTACAATGGCACTGAATGAGCATGATTTACAACAACAGGCTTGGTGTCAGCTCACAATTGTGGTGTTACAGCATCCCACTGTCGTATGATCGCCATTTGCAACTTCACTTCCAATTTCTGACAAGCAAAGTCACTCTAGCCTATGAGGAGGGCAGCATATAAATTTAATAAATGAAAGTGAGTGAGTGAGTGAGTGAGTGAGTGAGTGAGTGAGTGAGTGAGTGAGTGAGTGAATGAATGAATGAATGAATGAAGTTAATGGGCAAGTTCAGGAAATCATAAATGGTGATCATGTGACTTTGGAAATTTGTGACATGGGATTTGCCTAACAACTACAACTGGGACTGCAAGGATTGCTGTTGTTAAGTTGGCATGGTCACATGACATTGCACTTTATGCCTGTGTTGCTTAGCAACAGAGTTCCTGATCTCAATTACTATCACTAAATGAGGACCATTTTTGTGATGGAATGTAAATATGACCCTGGGAGTAGGGGAATGGATGAATGACCCATTAAGGGAGGAAGAAGTTTAGACAAAATTACTCAGGCCTGGGCAGTGGTGGGATTCAGATATGTGAACAACCAGTTCTCTGTGTGGATGCCACTTCTGGAAATCCATTCTGCACCTGGGCAACAAAAAATTAGCTACCGGTTCTGCTGAACTGGTGCGAACCGGCTGAATCCCACCACTGGGCCTGGGGAAGAAAAAAGCATGAAAAAGAAACTTAAAATAACTCCACCTTGATTTTGTTTGGTATAAGATGCAATAAAGAGAAACTCTGACAGGCCTTCCAGAGGTTGTTATTATACCTTATAACAACGAGAGATTGTAAACCCCTCATACTGCTATTTCCGATCTTGCCTACTTCAAACTTTAGATTTTTTCTTCCTCAATGGAGAACGAGATGGGATACCTATCATTATAAAGATTAATTAAAATGAGTACCCATAATTCCCTACACCACAAGGGAATTGTGGAATCTGCCATGGAACAAAAGGCAAGAAGGAATATTCATGGGGGCAAAGAAATGAAATAAAGTACTCTGGCTCATTAAACTTTACTTATTATCTATCAGCCGGAATGCCTGCAATTCACACACACCACCAACCTGAGGAAAGACTGCTCAGTTGTATTCCTGAATTCATATTGCTCATTCAATAAATTTCTAAGTGGTTCCCCCCACCTTTCCATTGAGTGGTATACTTTTTTGGTAAGTGCAAGGTTTTTCTTTTGGTATTTTCTTCCAATTCCCCATCCAATTTTTGCTTTGCTTCACGGAAAATATCATTTTGTTTTCTCCACTTTTGATCAAGTCCAAAGTTTCTTTGAAAAATAATAATTCCTCAGATATTCATATAAAATGTCTGCTTTCTTTCCATTATGTTAACTACCAGGCATTCCCCCCTGGGCCATGAGTAGCATTTTGCAGCCCCCTGGGAACAATAAGGTGCCATCTGTCGAAACTCTTTGCAATTCCAAGGTGGCTTCTATTAAAATTTCCAGTCAAGTTGCTTTAGTGTAAATTAAAAAAAAAAAGAATGTGTGTTGATTATTCAACTGGGAGCAGCAAGGCAAAATGTCATTTGAGAGTTGTAGTTCACTAACAATTAGAGGGTCGCAGATTCTCCATAATCCTGAGGTGGGTCAGGATGATTTAGAACAGGTTATTATGTATCCAATACTGAATTGACTGCCTTAAATCACCCATTTCAGAATAAAGCTCTACCCATGATCTGTTGTTCAGGTGCATTGCAATGATCACCCACAACCACTATGTTAAAAAGGATTAAGGTTAAGGGAAAAAAAACTTTCTCTGGTTCTATAAAATATGATGGCAAAGAGAAAGAGAGAGAGAGAGAGAGAGAGAAAAGGATTGCATTCGATTATCAATAGCAATTTTCTTAAGTTCATCAGTTAGGTCAATCAAGGATATTTCTATGTCACATCCAGGCCTGAAAAAAAAATTAGATGGCCACCACCTTTTTAGCACTTTGTCTAGCACACGTATGTCAAACTCGATCACATCACATGAAGTATCATGACATATCGTGATGTTTTTTGCCTTTGCGGAGCTGGAGTGGGTGTGGCCTGCATGTGAAGCATCTGGCCTGCAGGCCGCCAGTTTGACACCCCTGGTCTAGCAGAAGGAAAGTTACAGTTAGATAGGTTTCAAGTTAGATAGTAGTGGAACATAACCATGTAAGGAGACAATGTTCATTTTCTGTAAAAATCCTGATGGGCAAAAGCATATACAACAGGCAATTAATTTTGATAACACTTATTAAGTTACAATAATTGAAACTGATAAACTCTGACCAAATAGTTTGACAATAATGGGTATCGATGAGTGGGTGTCAATAACTTTAGCCTCAGAATGCTTCACAAAGTTATAACAGTACAGTACTGAAATTCTTGGCTGAGTTTATCATGGAACTAACCTTGACCAGCCTTTCAAATGCTCTAATAGCTAAAGGAGAAATCAATGTGTTATGTCTTGGGCCTACTGAGTCACTCAGCAGGTGCAGGAGGCTGCAGAGAAGCCCAGGCAGACCACGTGAATGCCCGGGACCAAACAGGCTGTCTCCCACCTTGTGTGCATGTGCAAGGCGGGAAAAATGCCTTGCATTGATTGGCTGATACTGTCCCTGCAAAGGGGTATAAGAGCAATTTGCGCCATTTTGTTTTTGGTTCTGTTGTGAATGGAATAAAGACAAGACTGTTTGTTACTCCTGCTCGTCTCAATGCCTTTTACTTGGAAACAGAACACCATGATACAAGCATTTCCAGAAATGTGGTTTCAAGTCTGAAAAAACTCAGACAATTTCTTCATAGACAGACAATCCATGTACAATATAGTAACTTTGGTTAGGTATTGGCTGAGATTTTGGGCAAAATGCTTGATTCTTTTTTCTTATATTATTTGGGGGCCCAAAAGAACAGAAACCTATGCCTGTTGGGTTTGTTAAACAAGGGAAAAGACTGTAAATACTTTTAACTGGCAAATTAATCAATTAATGTTCTAATTATATTTTATGAATGGAAATATTTTAATGAAGCTGGTCAATTTTAACCAACAGTAGTTTTCTAAACTTTTTGTATCTTAAATTTGGGTTAAATGTATATATTTATAAATGTATTTATTATATACATCTGAACATAATGTATACATAAAATTATTATTGAATTAATTGGTTAAAATGCAAATGATTAAGAAATTAAAATTATGCAATTGAACACTTTTATTTATTGCAATTCCCAACTGGTTTCTATAGGAAATAGTTAAGTGAATACTTAACTTTATTGCTGAAATCAATAAGACAAAAGGTTCATAACACTAACTGAACCTCAACCCTGAAGCCATTTTTTTTAATGTGCCAGTCTATTATTCTAATTAATAAATATAGCAAGATACACACATCCCCTTATAGGTTACTTCTAATTTCTTTTAATTCATCAATGGAAAAACAATCTTGCAAAGAGTAATTAATTTAATTTCTTCTGAGAGTGAATCATTGCTAGATATGTTCAAATTTTCCAACAATGAGGCTTTGGAAAACAGCTGCAGCTATGCAAAATTTTTATAGGTTTAATTGAACATCTGTGCATTTTAATTAATTAATTTGAAAAGATCAAGAGAAAAAAATAAAGCAACTGTAGGTAATGTGAATTTAACAAACTAATTTTAATTTTTGGAGCACTCAGCTAAATGATTTTTTTTGTCATTAATAAGCAAAGCAAAAAATTGCAGACAACAAATAATACTTATCTCAATGTAATTTGCAAAATATCCTAAGCAGCCTAATTGACTACTTATGTTAAACCATGTAAATTATATTACATGTTATCTTAAATCCATCTACTTAAGGAAATTCCATTGAAATAAAAGAAGCTTCCAGCTAAACAGGGTTAGGATTGGTGTGCTAGGCTCGTTGACCTTAATGGGATGGAACTGAAATATTCTCATACATATTAACCTTGATGAAATTACTTTGCCTAGATTGAAAGAAAGTTTGTTTTGCTTGATTATGCCTGGATTCTATTATCTTATTCCAAAATGTCTTAAATGGGTCACCCTTCCACAGCTTAGTCTTCAACCAAAGTAAGTTAATCAAGCCTTTCAGAATTAATGGGAGGCACTCTTTATATAGAGCAGTATAAAAGGATAAAGGCCATGCTTTTGACAATATCCCTCCAGCTGTGGAAATTGTGAATTGTTTCTACTTCTAGCTAGAGATGAACTCAAAACTCCCAGTACCAAGCTATATTAAACATAGGTGAAGTACATCTTGGAAACATTAATGAATAGTTGTCATAAATAGCATATAAACTAGACTTTGGAATCCATTGCAAAATTAGTCTACCAGTATTATTTTTTCCTCATTTTCTTGTTAAAACAGGGAGTGAAAGTTTTAGACAGCAGGAGTGTGGCTGTTTTCTGAAGTGATATTTGGTTTCAGCCAGGAAACGAGACTGACCTGGGTAAAAGTCCCATCAGGGTTATAAATCTAGACAGAAGGCGGGAAACAGGAGTAATCCAAAACTGAAGGATGAAGGTGGAATTTTGGAGACTTTTTGCAGTCTACATTCTCTGACTCAAGCAGAGGAGTTTGTTTCTCCTGGATTATTGTGTTTCTCTCATGGTTTTCAGCTGGTCTCAAGGCTATTTTTTTTTAAAAAAATCATGTTATTTTGGCTAATAGTATCCAAACAATTCAATTAGAATAGAGCTGGAAGGGACCTTGGAGGTCTTCTAGTCCCACCCCCTGTTCAAGCAGGAGACCCAATACCATTTCAGATAGGTGGCTGTCCAGTCTTTTCTTTAAAAACTCCAGTAATGAAGCACCAACAACTTCTGAAGGCAAGCTGTTCCACTGGTTAATTGTCCTCACTGTTAGGAAATTTCTCCTTGATTCCAGGTTGTTTCTCTCCTTGATTAGTTTCCATCCATTGTTTCTTTTCTTTTGCCTTTGGTGCTTTGGAAAATAAATTGAACCCCTCTTCTTTATGGCAGCCCCTCAAATACTGGAATACTTCTATCATGTCACCTGTAGTCCTTTTTTTTCTCTAGACTGCCATACCCAATTCTTCATATGTTTTGTCTCCAGGCCTTTAATCATCTTAGTTGCACTTCTTTTTCCAAAGTCTCAACATCTTTTTTGTAATGTGGTGACCAAAACTGGATGAGCCAGTTTGGTCTAGTGCTTAAGGCATGAGTCTAGAGAAAGCAGGAGTCCAATGAGTTCTAGTTCCACTTTAGCAATGAAAGCCAGCTGGGTGACTTTGAGCCAGTTATACTTTCTCAGCCCAACTCATCTCACAGGGTGAGGAATGAATAGGAGAAATGTGTTTTCTGCCTTGAGTTAGTTATAAAATACTGGGTTTCAGATCCTGATACATTGGCATACCAAGACAGGAAGGTAGATACTACAGTGGTGTTAAGCTATTAAGCCAGTTTAAGAAACTGATATAAATCTTGCATCCCCTTTCTTTTCATTCAAAGCAAAGTTTCAGTTCAATTTCAGATCTTTTTCCCATACATCTGACATTTCCCATATCAGAGATCTATTATAACACTTCCTTCTTTTTTCATATTAAGCATTAATAGAAAATATGGTAGCTAGCATGGAATAAAATGAAGACATGTGTGTGTGTGTGTGTGTGTGTGTGTATATATATATATATACAGTATTCAAAATTTGTGCCTAAATCCTGCAACTAGATATATTTCTTGCCAATAATCCTGCGTGACTTATACTAGAATTTATCTATTATCTTAATGCCTAAGTTTTCATCCAAACCCACATTGTGAGTAGTACTCAGTGATACAGAATGAAAAAAACTGAAATTCAGAACATTTTAATGACATAGCATGGATTAAGCACTGTTCAGTATTTGAGGGAGTAGAAAGAGGATGGCTATTTTTTAAAAGATGCCTTTTAAAAAATTAATTACTTTAGAGGTATATCCATGTTTTTTCCAGTCTATGTCAGTTTCAGAAAGAGGAACTTTAAATGTGAACCTATGAAACCATCAAATGAGTATTTCTATATTTATTTAGACCATCTCTGAGTTTAAAACTGTACTGCAAAAATCAGAACAGTTTTAATCAATACCTTAATGTGAATCACACTTGGGTACTTAAAACTACAGACTAATTATCAGTCAGATGATTTGCCAACAAGCTATATTGGTCTTAAGAAAATGAGCTCTGAACCCAGAATTTGCCTCAGTTGATCTGTCTATACAGTTCTGAAATACAGATATAAAATAAAACTGCTGTGACCAATCCAGCAAAACAGCACCACCACAGTATAAACAGCAGGAAAACAGATTAAAAGTAGCTGTCGATTCCCACTCTGAAAGATGTATCTCAAAAAGAATATGTAGGAAAAAAGTGCACTTAAGTTTAGTTTTTTTTAAGTGCATCAGGAAAATGCACGTTAAAAATGAACACCAGGACAATTTAAGTAAAGCTATGAATATTTGAGAAAGTTATATATAGAATCTTTGCATCTTAGAGAAAGCTGCAAAGGAAAAACAAATGCAAATGTTACAATGTATGTTCTAAAAATCCATTTAAAATGGCTAGAGCAGATTAATAACTGAAAATCTGTGATATTAACACAGACAGGATTTGAATTGATCTTCATATTCCCAGCAAGAGCCAAGCCATTTTTCTTCTCACCTCCCTGCTTCACCCCTAGTGAAAAATTGACTCCCATCTTATAGGACTGCTGTTAGGATCACTGACATGAGAGTAACGCAAAGCCCTTATAAGTCTCCAGCATGAGGAGAGAGGTCAAATAGAATGTCATGTTCTACAACACTGCAAAACACTTGCAAGTCTGACATGCTTTTCATGCCATAGAGAAACCATTCCTAGGGCATCATTTTGTCAGATTTTCTTCAGAAATGTTGAGGGGGGAGAACCCAACAGAGGTACAACTTTTCATGCATTTCATGTGTTCAGCTGCTCATAGTCTGTGGCATTAACAATTTATCATCAAACCCAGTGACTTTGCTGCCAACATATCAAAGTGGCCAGTGGATACATAAGCTCAAGCTGGAGCATCTGCTTCTTCCGTGTTTCCAACATTAGCACAGACATCAGAATCAGTGGACTATTGAATGCAATTACAGTAAGCGAGACAGACAATAAAGATTGATAGCACCTTCTTCTTTTATCACACACCAAAACTAGTGGGGGGTTAAAGCTTTGCCTTGCACTGCCTTCATTTAACAATGATTGAAAATATGCAGTTGTGGTGTCAGAGTCAAGAGGCAATGAGGAGATATCCCCTACTTTGGGCTGCTTTGTTTGCTGGACACATTATCAACTTGGATGAAAAGTGATTTCCCTTCTTCCAAAATGAGCAATAAATATTATACATTAATGACAAAGATTTACTTAGCATTGTCCTATCCATGACATGTGGGAAGTGGAACTCTTCTTTTTATCTCTCTGCAAGTTGAACATTTCTCAGTTTATGTTTCTGCTGACAAATCTCTAAACTTGCCTGGTTGGTTTTGTGACTAACCTGTGTAACCTACATATATGTAATTAATAAAATCCTTAACTATAGTGGAACTCTAATTATTTCTGCTTCAGAAAGGAGCAGGCAAATCAGAATGAATGATGGGAATTATGAAGGCTCCAGCTCTTTGCTTTTGCTGAACTCCTGCGAGCCTTAACAGGTTTGTGCTTAAATATGTATAGAATTTCAGCTTCAGATTCTGCTCTGACTTCTATAAAAAAAATAGAGGCACTAATTGGTGTTATGTGGCTCTCAAATTCTCAAATCAAAATCTATAGAAAAAAATACACTTGGATATTCAGATTTTGCTCCTTGACATCTTCAGCCTCTGGTACATGTGCACATCCAAAAATCTATATGATCTGGTAATGCACATTCTATGTTGTGTTCTCTTCCTTTGTTGTTAGGAGAAAATCTGCTTGAGAAAGGAGGTTTAAAAGAACTCCTAAATATCCATGGATTCAGGCAATAAGGAAAAGCCTAGAGTAGTGATGGCGAACCTTATAGACCGAGTGCCCAAAAACCGCCCCCCATTGCCCCACCGCCCCACTTGCCCGCAGGGTCACCCACCGCCTCCATGGCCCACTGCAGCAGATCGCCCAGGCGACCCAGCTGCACCATGGCGGCCACGCCCTCCACCCGCACCCCGCAGCATTGTCTGCACACACAACGGGAAGCAAGGGCGGAGTTTTGTCCCTGCTGCCCGGTTGCCATGTCCTTGGCTGCTCTGCTCTGCGCAGACCACGCCTGGGGGTGAGTCTTCTTCCAGGGGGGCTGCTGGTGAGGAGGCGGGGGAGGCGGTGCTGGGGCAATGACACGCATGCCCACAGAGAGGGCTCTGAATGCCCCCTCTGGCACGCATGCCATAGGTTCGCCACCACTGGCCTAGAGTTTAGCAATAGCAATAGCATTTATGCTTATATACTGCCCCATAGTATTTTACAGCATTCTCTGCACAGTTTACAATATAAGCATTATTTGCATATTGCCCCAACAATCTGAATCTATTTTATTGACCTTTGAAGGATGGAAGGCTGAGTCAACCTTCAACCCCATCAACATTGAACTCCAGACTGTGGGCAGAGTTAGACCTTAATACTACAGTTTAAACCACTGTGCCACGACAGCTCCTATCTCCTAATTTACACCTTGTGAATAGATCGAAGTAACTGCAGTTGTATTTTAAAGATTTTTTTGTTGTTCTAGCTGGCTTCATTCTTATATGCAATAAATTATCTAATCTGAGTCATATCTGAGTGTCAGTAAACCAATTCCAGAATAAGGGGTACAGAACCTAGATTTACAGCTGTACCGTGCTGAAAGTGATATCTATCACCTTAAACTTAAGGTAGATATGATATTAAGAATGACACCAATGGTTTGAAAGCATCCGTCTGTTGGTGCTTAAAATAGAATATGTTCTGTTTTTAAATCTACTTTATAGGCAGTATGGGTTGATACAACTCTGCAAAACATTTGCATGAAGTGAGGCCAGGCTTTTCTGCATCTCTGTTCTTTTAAGGGAAGACAGAAATTTTCTTTTTCAGATCAATGTCTACCTTTGTAGCTTGGGAGATGCATGCTAGACACAATACTTCAAAAACTGGGCTGGGAAAGGATTTCTTTGTCATAGTTGTCTCCCTAGACAAAACACCCTCAAGTTCTAGAAGGATAGGTACATGAGTTAGGGGCTTATGATTCTACAACCAATAAAAGACAATAGCTATTTGCAGTTATAATCCTATATCACCAATATGAGGGGTATGCAATACTTCGCAATTAATTTAGAAAAGGGTCTTTGAGACTTCTTGAGAAGCAGTGGCAGACTCACAATGGTCCTTGGATAGTGGAGCTGACAGCCATGGCAGAAAGGGGAATCAGTGAATGGACTACCCTTCCAAATTCTTCTCCAGAGCAAGGAGGGGCCAGGACTGCCCACAAGTGCTCCATACAGAAGCTCCCCATGAGGAGACCATAAAGAGCAGTCTCTGGTGGGTTTTAGAGCTCTGGGAACCAGGGGGAAATCATCTTGCTTAAGCGGTAGCTCAGTGCCATTAAATGAACACTGGGTTCATACACCTCCTCTTTTAGTCCCCTTATAGAATTGCTGGTTAATGATTTTTTTGGATGCTAAGAAGTTTGTAAGGCGTGGGAAATCATTTACTTATATCTCTTTTTCCTTTTTTTCCTTTTTTTTTCTTTTTCCTCTGCATTTTTTTTATATTCTTTTTAGTTTGTATTAGTTTTTTTATCTTTGTATTTGTAAACGTTAATGAAAGAAAAGGGGCTTTTAAATGGATTGCGAACATAGCACTTGTTTCCAACTCTGTTAAAGCAGACAGGTCTTTTCCAGGAATCAGCTCTATGTACTCCTTGTCTGCTACCTGGGCATCTGTAAATAAAGTAGAAACAAGGAAATGGCAAAATGTGTATCTTGACATCGCAAATGCCAGAATTTACATAATTTACATACTTGTGTCAGATGTTGGGATGCAGGTACATAATTGAAGCATGTACACAATGACAACACCACACACATGTCATCATTTTGAAGTCATTGCAGATTGCTACTGACATTGTTGGTCTGGTGGCTGCTGCAGCTAGTTACCATATGATATTGGGGAAAAAATGCTGTTGCTTTATAATGTTGCGATAGGCATCATGTTTTTGTTCCCATATGATTTAAAACACTTTTTTGGAATTGACTAGGAAGCATAGTCGTAATCAGCAGCCACTCTATGAAAACTTGTAGAGAGGCTAAGCTTTATTGCTTCAGAATCATTGTCATCCTTTAAGAGCAAGTCTAGTTACAGAAGTGAAAACCATTTAATACTGTAATAAAATAAATTGAAATTAAAGTTATTTATTTATTTAGCATATGTATACAGCCACCCACCTCATAGACTTGTACTCTGGCTGGCATAGAACATTCAGCAGTTAAAAACTCCACAACAGTCTAAAAACAATTTAAAATAAAATCAGCATATAAAGTAAACAGATAAGAGATAAAATAAGCAGATAAAACCTAAGAAAGCCAAGGAACAAACATAACTTAATATCATAGAACCACCTTGCAGGCTTTAATTTATCTGTTTATTAAGGCTAAGGCACTGAAAGCCATGTCAATTACCTTGATTGCAGAATAATTATTTGGGTATACTAATTGAAGCATCCAGTGTCCTGCAAGCAACTCCGCTAACTGGCCCCAAAATTCCAAATGTCCTCACTTGTACAATCTAATCTTAGCCATGATAATTGTCAAGTAATAAGGCTGTGAATTGAATTAATTAATTAATTTGCCACCCATTTCGTTTCAGCTTACAGCATTAAAAGCATTAAATGAGTAGGATGACTAGCTGTGGAGTGGCCAAAATTCAGCACATTAGTCATCACAGTAGGGATAGAAAGACTAAAGTTCCAAGGCTAGCAGCAAATCATGTTAATTGCATTTATTTAACTTAAATTACATTAAACCAAACTTAAGACTTTTCTGTTCAGGTCCTGTCCACTTGTGGGGGGCTGAAAAATTTGTTTCCTCCTGCACTACATCATGTCGTCTCACAACTGCTTATGAAAAGTCAACACACAGTGCATCACCACAATAGCAAGAGATAAATAATTGTTATTGATTGCCTCCTGAGAACAAAAATAATATTGGCTCTGAAATCCTTGCTATCCTTATTTAGGGCTCCAGATCCTGGACTCCACAAATGTTTATACCAGTGATGGAGAACCTTTTCGAGATCAAGTGCCCAAACTGCAACCCAAAACTCACTTATTTATTGCAAAGTGCCAGGGCTGCATCAGCATTGTGGAGCCCTCAGGGGGGGTGGAGGGCGTGGCCCACTGGGTGGGTGTGGCTGCCGTCACGGCAGACTGGGTGAGCATGGCCGGGGCTAGGGCAGCAGGGGCCAGCCCCTTGCCATCTCTGGGGCATCCCCAGGGGGCCAACGCTGCTTGCTCACTCACTTCCTGCCCTGTTGCTTCCAAACGCCACAAGCTCGCTACTCTGGGAAACTCTGGTGGGGCAATGGCGTGTGTGCCCACAGAGAGGGCTCTGAGTGCCGCCTCTGGCACGTATGCCATAGGTTCGCCACCACTTGGATTATACAATAGTTAGAGGTTTCAAAATCTCCTTTCTGCCACCTGGTGGTCATCTGGACTTTTGCAGCCCACATGTGAATGCCCAACCCTTAAAATAATTTATATTCCTTCTTAAAGCCATGTAATTAATCTTTGGATAAAGTAATCATTTAGAGGTTGCCAGGCATCTTAGAATAAGGTACTGAATTTTTGTTTTGCCTTTAAACTAACAGAATATATTCAATCCTAGTTGACTATAAATGGACAAAATATCTTAAAAATAATACACGTCTATGATTTATAGTACTGCACTTTTTTCCTATGCTTGGTCAGTTTTAAAAAGCAGCAGTGTAACCCTTTGTTATATTCTTTTTCCCCCCAGTAATACATGTTGAAGTATAAATTATTTAAAAATTAAAGCTATTTAGAATAATGGCCCTCCAAACACAAAGTATTTATTTCGCCTTTCAGCACTCAGTATTTATGGCATTGATTTTTTTTCTTTGCCATTTACTTAGTATTAGAATTGCATGGACCTCATCAATAAAAAATGAATTTTGATAACTTTGAAAACAGCTATATTATTTTTCCCTTTCATTTGTAGCAATTTTTCCCCTCCTCTCAGTGGTATTACTGCAGTAAGTCAGTCATTATTTCTTTATGTTTCCTCTCCTTTTGCTTTAGTATTTCATTTGCCTTTACGGCACCCATCTCGTGATCGCAAATGGAGAGGGGGGGGAAACAGAAGCATTTTTATTTCTTTTAACAGTTGAAATGGCTGCAAGTGATTTAACTGTCATTTAATTTGATTCCTCTCTTCTGTCTGTGGAGAAATATGTTTAATGTACTGGAAATTATGTTAATAAGAAAAAGCATTATCTCATTTAATGAAATAAATATACAAATATTTCAAAATAAAATAAAGAGGCAATCTTAGCGAGGGAAGATGAAAAAAAATATTGTGGTTTGAATAATATAACATCAATGAAGGGGGGGGGATTTAATGAATGCACTGAAATGGACTGACAAAGAGAGAGAGAGAGAAGAGGAAAAAACCCCAAAATTCAAAGTAAAGGAAAAGAAAGAATAAAGAAGGCAATGGAACTGTATTCAAATATTTTTAAAACACAGGAAGCAGAAAAAAATACCAACGGAAAAATGGGCTTCAGTTATTTTCCATTTCTTCAAGCTAACTTGGTGTCCACTATTTTGGACTGGGTTGTGGTTCTGTGTGATTTTTCTCTCTATGTGTGTTATTGAAAGACCATTTTCTCTTTCCATTATATACTTCTTCATCCCACTCCCTCCCCCCTCCCCAATTCCTGTCTTTATTCACAAAACAGAGCTTTATTTACAGCAAAGAATTCTGAGCTGCTTTTATTCTGGCTAAATCCCAACTGCTAATAATGCCACAACAAAGCCTTTACATATGGAAAGTAAAGTGAGAGCAACATTCACCAAGGTTAAACAACTACCATTTGTGGTGAGAGCAAAACTTGCTGCAATTAAATAATAAAACCATGACCACTGCAACAGAAAAACATAATTAGCAATTTAATTACTGGCATCAAAATGCCACTAAAAGATGTCAATAACAAAATCAAAATCTGGCGTGACAAACGGATTTCACTCTCTTTGTGTCATTGGGTTGATTGTCAATTTTTCCCTTAGCAACTAATATACACGCACATGTTCCAAATAAGTTTTTGAATCACCTCATCCTGCATTGATATTCTGCCAAGCATATTTTTTAACATTTGTTAGAGATTGTTTCTTAAGCTTGTACATTTCAGTTAGCGAATTCTTTTGGAAAATGAAAAAAGACCAGCACAATCAGTAACAAGCTTTTGACAGCAGAATATGTTCCAAGTGAGTTCAAGGCAATTTTTAGTATTTGTATGGATCTTAAAACATTCTTCCTCAAAATATACAGATAAATCCGGTTAAGCCCACATGTGGAAGCAACAATAAGTCCCCTTTTTTCTTTCTTAAGAAGAGACTAGAATTTGATTCTACCACTAATCCACATAGATCTGGAAACATATAAAGAATTTGTTTATTTTTTAATGTGCTGAACCTGTTCCCATAATGTTCTAATGAATTACACAATATATTTATATTGTCCAACACCTACAAACAACACTATAAAATACAGAAAATGGTATTTCCTTTTGATACCTTTTCCTGGTAGCTTAAGAAGCAAGGAAGAGGGCAATTAAATGGTGCAAAGTTTCCATATATAAGGAGAACGTCCTTCCTTTTTAGTCATCTTGTTGTATTCTGAGGACTTATAAGAATCTGGAGGCAGAACACAATGTTTTGTTTCCATCCTTTCTTTCAGAAAACCTGTTATATTTCCAATAGTTAAAACCTGGGATGAACTTCCTTAGACTTCCTCAAGCCCAGTGTTGGATCTCAAATCCAACAATCTTCCAACTGCTAGCTGGAGTTCCATGCATTTCCAACACATCTGAAGAACACAAGAATGGGGGAGCTGGAGAAGCCCATAATTAACCCAAACTATTCATGAAATATCAGTCTGCATTGGGCACAAATATTAGACTGCTGGTATCATAACTACATCTCCCTTTTTGTACTGCTCTATTTTCAAATCAGATAACTGATACCATACAGTCTGGCACCACAGGTGTGAAATCTTGGTATCAGGATAAATCATGTGGGTGGAAGGCAGATATGTATAGAGGCAATCTTGGATCAAAGTGGTACCATCCCATATCAGGAAGAAGAGGCAAACTGTGGTATGATAATAGTGTCAGTATACAAACCACACTTAGTTGTGAAGCTCCTTCAACCTAATCTGTATGCAGAGACCTGCACTTTTTTTGTAGGTTGAAGGATACAATTTCCTGGAAAAAATATGGGTTATACCGTAATTAATGACTTGGCACCCAGATGCCTCCAGGACTGTATTTTCCATCCAGATCATCTCAAGCAAATTGTGGTTGATATCAGCAACACCCCCCCCCCCCAACATTCAGGAACCATCTAAAAGCAGAGCTCTTCTGTAGGACTTTTCCCTGGTGTGTGAACACAATTATTTTGTTATTGTTGTTTCTCATCTTAAATATTTTAAATATTTTTAAGCCTACCATGGAAGTTTTAAGGTTATATCTGTTCAAAATTTATTTATTGTAACTGATATAGCCCCCATTTCATATATATGATTTTTGGTGGCTATAAAATATACTGTCCTAGTTGATGTTTATATTTTTGCCATAAATCACCATGATCAACTCACTGAAATCAGTGGTGTGCAAGTTAAACAGAGCAATGAATAAATAAACAATTTCAACAAAGAGACAGTACATTTCCACTCTTTCTGCTTACATCTTCAGTGCTTCATTTGTGCAGATCTGTTTAGAATATAATATTGTAATGAGAACTACTCACTAATTTTATGCTGGATAATGTCTCTTGTTGTTCCGAAAAGAGATATTACTATCTATAATAGTGAAGAGAGTTTTAAGATGCAGGTTGAGATTCAGGCATGCAGATTCTTCTGAGCTTGCCTGAAACCCTCTGTTCCTGCAGTCAGGAAGTATTCATGAGGTCAAGGTTGCTATCAATTTCTTAGATGGGAGTTAACACATCCAGTGTTATCATCATACTGAAGTTTCTTTAAACTTGTTTATCATGCTCTTTCAGTGTGTCAGAATTATTATTCCTGTCTAACAGTTTGATATATTAGTATTTGCAAGAATGTACAAGCTTTGCTTGTTGATTTCAACATAGATTCCTCTGACAAAATACAAGTCATGGCTTGACACCTTTCAGAAGGAATGCTAAATATATTTGTCCCAGCATCAACTTCTTTATGTGATACTAGTGGGTCTTCTTAGCTACAGTACATAAAGTTACAGATAAATACAGGTGATTCTTTATTAACAGTACTTCTAAGCCACTAATTCTGTAGCAGGTTGAATTATTCCAGAATAAAACAAGATGGGAAAGTATTTATTAAAATATAAATGTTGGGGGAAATGCATAACTGAGAGAAATCAATATCAAAAGGTGGATTTTAGAATTTATTAAAGGATAGGGTACTGATAGGCTATAATGAATTAGTTGCCAGGCTTTTGTTGGTTGGAACTTTCCAGGGAGAGGTGCACTCGCATTTAGTCAAAAAAATCAAAAGGCATCTGGGAGGGATTGAAACTCCCTGTTTTTTATGGAGGAAGGCAGAGCTTTGATTACAATGTCACAGTTTCCATACTGACTTTTTTGCCCTGTGGATACACTTTTCCCCAGGTGCTAATATGGCACATTTGGTAACCAATCTTTATTGTACATTCTGGCTAAAGCCACCTTGAATACGTGATTTTCCTCTGACTGTTCTGCCTATTGTCCACAATTTCTTTTCTCTTTAGTTTAGACTCAGTATTTTCCCCTTCCCTTTCCCACTGCTTTCCATAGCTCAACAGAAACCCAACTATGCATTTGCCACACTCTGTGACACGTGGCACAATTTCAGCATTGCTCCCTTGAGAAATTCCACCTCCCAGTGGCCATTTCAAGGCACTGCTGAGAAGATCCATTCTCATGGGGATCCAGCAACAATCCATATAACCATGCACAGAGAGCAGGATCTTGCCAAAGCCCATAGATGCTCGAGAGGTTGATGCAATTGAATGGTTTAAATCCCCCAAACCTTTCAAGAAATACCTTTAGTATTTTGGTTTAGCTTTAAGAATTTTTTTTTTTTAAGTGTGAAAGTATTGTGAGGACACACTGAATGAAGATCCTAATGACTCAGCCCTTTGCATTCTAACAGAACCACCAACAGCTTTCTCTCCTATTTAATCATTATATCTATTTTTAAAACCTTCTTATAAATGCATTAATCTAGTAGGGATAGTACATTTATAACCTATCCATATAATATTAAATAGAAGTTGCTTACCCAAAATTATATACTATATTGTATATATGACTGGCTTTGCATAGCGTGCCGAGTCATGGTTTGTTGAACAAGCTATAGCAGCTGAGCTTACAAAATTTGTTCAAAATATTGTTTTAAAAATCATTACTTTCAGGGCTCACACACCAAGCTAATCCCCCCAAAAAACATATTTAGCTCAGCACAATATGTGAAAGTAGCCACTGTCTATGCATGCATTTAATGCAATGAATTATTGGCCCTCCTGGAAAGAAACTCATTCATGCCACATTTGCTAGTGAGGGCAGAGAGGCTTGTTTGACAAAGCTAGTACAGATCCACAAATACAATAATCTTGCACTCCCCAAATTAGTGACATGCTGCTATCCTTGGTTGTCATGGAGAATAAAGATCTCTAAGAATAAGGATATTATTTTAATAAAGAGGAAAACGACCTTATAAAAGGAACCCATTCCTTAGTGCTGTGATGATAGTATGTGCCCTAAAATTGGTTATAGTTCTAATCTAAATAGAGAGGAAGCCACCATGGATTTAATCATATGACACTCAGGACAGGTTAAGAAATGCCAGTGTGGTTGAACTATTTAGTGGAATATTTTCAAAATAATCAGAGGAAATCATATTTGATTTCAGGAATAGGAGCCTCTTTTAAATTAAGAGAATGGTAAGGTAAACATAGTAATGGAATGTCATGAGAGTCAAATCCTCATAAAAGCTTAGGAATTAAACTTAGAGTGTATGTTGGATGTCAAAGGGATTAATAAATAGTATCAAGAAAGCTACTGGAGAAAAAAATCAGCAAATGAAATAACTCAAATTAGGAGAACAAAAGAGATGAATGCATAAAATAAAGACGTAAAATAAAGAAGACAACCTTGATAATCTCAAGTCCTATGGTTGCAATATAATGTTTGTTAAGTGACCCCTTGAAGACATTCTGGAAAGTGAAATTCAGCTGAAATGCAGCAGATTGGATGGTTAATAATGATGACAGAGAATAATTTCAATGTCTTTGAGATACCTAACATTCCAATTTTGAAACAAGGCTATCAATCTATTTTGGAATCAGTTGATTCCAAAATCAATACAAAATGCTCACAAATAATGGATAAAGCCCTATGTGACTTAAGCCCAAAGTAGTTACATGGCCACTACTCCCAGATAGTTCACCCCACCCTCTTAGTTCATCAGTGGGGAAGTTTTTACAGATCCTGTCACAAATGTGTTTGATATCAATAATCAGAAGTGCAATGTTCTTCACAATGATAGGATCCATATTATGGAATAAATGGCCACTGAAATTCTTGTTACATTCTAGGAGAAAATTCAAAACTTATTTATGTCCCAGCCCTCTGAAATTGCCACTTACATCTATAGCATTTTAATGTTTTAAGATTATTCTTTTTTTAACAGTTCATTGTAACCTGCCTAGAGCTACACGAGACTAGCAAGCATTTTAATAATAACAAAAATGGAGTAGCAAACTTAAAGAACGATAAAGAGATTGTAGAGATGCTAAATTAGTCCTTTACACTTGTTTTCTCTGTAGAAGAAGAGCCGATACTGAATCAATATTCTTAGGAACTAAAAGTTCTTAAATAACCTAAATGAAAAAACTTCTAATTAAATGAAAGCATATAATACAAGCATAGGGCCAGGGGATAAGAGAGAAATCTAAATAATATAAATGTTTAAAAAGAGATCTTGAAATCTGTAAGCTCATTGGCTGCTTGTCTATTCCAGGTACATTGATGGAATGACTAATTAAATGTAACTTTACCAAGCAAGAGTAAAAACTAGTTTTAAAAAAAACAACTTGATTTCTGAAACAGGAAATTCTATTTAATTATGTCCACTTTAGGACAGACCAGATTTCCCGGCATACATTTCTAAGAGCTGGACAAGCAGTTTTGTGATGTTGATGTGACAACTCTACCTAAATGGTGTATAACATTAATATAAGCTTTAATGTAAGCATTTACATTTTAGAATGACAATTTTCAGCAGTAAAGTAATACTCTTCTTTCACAATTATATTTTCATTAAAACCTATATTTAAATAGTACAGATTTCTTTTTCTGCTCTGTGTGTGTGTGTGTGTGTGTGTGTGTGTAAGACAGAGACCGAAAGAGTCTGTTTCTGTGTGTAGAGTATATTGTATCTTTCTATGCTATAAGCCTGAGAACACAATATATATCACTTTTTATGGATCTGCAATCTATTTACTTATTTTTTTAAATTTATTTGCCACCCATCTCACCATAGGCAGCTCTGGAAACGATTCTGGAACCTGACTGAAGAATGAGAAATAAACATTTTAAATTCTTGAAGAGGTATCAATAAACTTGCCTAGTAACCATGATTTACTTGAAAGTCTTTTAACAAGTCTCTCACCTGAGCAAACTCAGATCTCTCACCTAAGATTTCTGAGCAAATGAAACAATCATGAGATAATAAGAGAAGTCCTTTTATGGATCACTAACTGGGTAAAGAGCAGTGCAGAAATAAATGAACAGCTCCAGGTTTTTTATTTAGAAAGGGATATGATCAAGCCAAAGCTATCGTTAATCAGCATGTAGCAGAGAGTCAGTTGGATCCCAACTTTTATTGCCAATGAATCCAACAGGTAATTTGCCTCCCCTGTGCCACATTTAACAAATCTTGAAGTACCTAATCATCCAAAGTCTTTACTTTGTCATAATGTCGTATCCTTCCCTTCAGCTGTCTTTGAAGGCTAATTCAAGAAGATCTCCTACCTAGAGAAATATTTGTTTCTGGAGATACAGAAACAATGAAACATGTGCTTCTCCGATGTCTATACTTTAAAAACATTTGTATTAGCCTTATTTTACCAGCACTTCCTAAAAACCAAGGATGAACATTTTAAATCTACTCTCAGACTAACCCTGCTACAACATATAGTGTTCTTAGGGTTTATGCAGCAGCACTTAAAATATGTCAGAAGATGAGCTGTGCTGCAAATTAGTTTTAAAGAGCACATAGACTGCTAATATCTGTGTGATTTGTATTGTGATAGAATTAGGTTTTTTTATTCCCCATGTATTTTTAGCTTAAATATTTTTAAGATTTTTTTAGTTTTGTATGTAATTTTTATTTCTGTATTTTTATGTTTTTAACTTTTTTTGTATCTTACCCTCCTTATGCTGGCCTTTGACTGCAATAAAGGTTGATTGACTGATTAAGCAGTTCTTGCTATTGATAATTGTAAAATATCTCATTCTATATGAATTCTATTTGGGATCAATATTTTTAGAATATATTTATAAATGAATTATAGTTAATGATGAACTGTGAAATGACCATAGTTTACTGGGAATATCATATCGCTTAGGACAGAGGCCCCCAACCTTTTGAGCACCAGGGACCGGTTCTGTGGAGAAAGATTTTTCCATGGACCAGGGGGTGTGTGGTTTCGTGTGCTGCCTGCGCATCCAATGGATGGGTCTTCACTTGTTTGCATGGCCCAGTTGTTGGTATGCTGCGGCCCGGTGCCAGTCCATGGACTGGGGGTTAGGGACCCCTGGCTTAGGATGCTCAAAACAAAGAAGAAATGCTGAAGTGCTTCACAAGAATTCTTCAACTCAATGGAATAGCCATTAAACTGGCATATGTAAGTCAGTGGTGACTAGTGTAAAATGATATATATGGATCAAAAAAAATGTAATTATCATCATGCATCCATGAGAATAGATATGGCAGGTAAGGATCCTTGGTTTATGATAGTTAAAAAGATCTATTTATGACATTGTGTTTTTTCTTAGAGGATTTTAAACACAGATTCCAAAGTAACAATACTCTTTATTACACAGTACCATTAAACATAGTTGTCTTATACTGATATAGGCTTTCATGGCTGCTCTATGTTGGGCTAGACACGATCACCAAATCCAATAACTCTCTCATATTTCCCGATTTTGTTTCTTTCCCCCCTTCCAATCCCCTGTGCTCAGAATTTCCTGGTGGCCTTGGTGAATTTTAATCTCTCCAGTCCTAATTCATCACTACACTCATCAAGTTGTCTCCCCTTAATAACCCTTGGAAATATCTTACAAGGTGGATAAGTGTATTATCATTCATGGTAAAGGTCAGAGGCTAGCATACTATTCAGAAGCTAAGCAGACTTGGGGACTAATAAATATTTGGATGGGAAATTACTAGGGAATTTTAGGTTTATAGACTACATTGGAAAGTTAACCTCTAGGAAGAGAGCAATAGCATATCTACCCATGAGGTCAGCAGCTCATGTTTACCTTGAGAGTGAAGGCTTTTTTTACAAGTTAGGATATGGTGTAAGTTTGAGGCAAAGAGATAGTAGTTTGAGTATAAACACCAACTGAACTCATGGGTGAAGCAAGGCCAGATGATCGAATAACCAGTCAGATCCCTTGTGCCTTACATGATGTCTGACTCCATCCTAGGCAATTTATTTTCTGTGAAGGGCATATCTAAATGGAGTTACAAGCAAGAATCTGGAGGATAACAATAAAGTGTAGTTTTCTATACTTCTTTGCTGCTGTGCTCTGGTCATCTACATTTTTTCATTCAAATCAGGTGACCCTAAAGGATCCCATAATTTCAGGGCTAAAAAGATTGTAGGATACCTTTAACAGACCATTCTCACAGCCAGGTTTAAAGTGCTCTCCATAAGTTCTTGAGCTCTTAGTATGCTATATTGACATAATATTTGTTGAGCCCACTGGTGATTTCTACAGTATCCTACTGGAGAAAAGAGGCTGATAAATGATGCTGTCTTTATTTACAGTACTGTTTATGGGGTTCATTAAAGATGATCTGGATTTGTTTTCTTTTCCTCTCATAAAACATTACCAGCCATTGGGAAAGAATCCAATAAATGCTCTTTACAGCATGGGAATCAAGTTTTTTTAGATGACTAGATCAGCAGGCTCAGATAACTGCCAAAACGTCCTCCATTGGATGAAAGTATTTTGCGCATTTGTGTTCAAGGAGCAGTTGACACTAACTGCTATCAGCTGAATCTCCATTATAAGACTGTGTTGAAAAGAATAAAATTCTGGACAGGAGTTTAACAGTATATTAGAAAGCTATAAACTTGGGTAAAAAAAATCTCTTTCTATGTACTGTACAAAAGATTCATACCATATCAGAACAGACTATCTAGCCCTTTTTGGAATCAGATCTAGTTTAATTTGTAAAGCACACTAAACCTTGGTCACAAGTAGTCTGAACAACTGTTGACAGGCATGGGAAGAGTTACATTTCACCACTGCCACTTTTTATCATCTGGTTTGACTCAGAGACCCAGTGAGTACATGAGTTTGAAAGCCAAAGCAGAATGGCTCTGAAAAACAGTGCCCATTGATTTGATGACAGAAGATATGCCTGCACCATATTCAATAGATGCTGGGGTGATTCTACCCCTTCAGTTTGAACTACCACTACATCAACCACATGATTATATGCAAGGCTGCACCCACAGCTAAATTGCCATAGATTGTTCCCTGCTTAATCATGAAAATATACTTTACTACTTGAACAGTTAAGTTGAGCTCCTCAGCATGGGGGGGGGGGGGAGAAGACAGAATCATAAGGACTTCAGAGGAAAAAAATGTTGCTAAAACACATCTTGTTTATGGTTATGTCCAAGTGTTGAAAGGTCCTAAAATTTGGATTTATTTTTCTTCCATTCAAGTATGTTCAATTCTTGGAAACTGCCTGGCAAGTTCCTGCAGTTTTCTTGGCAGGGTTTTTCAGAAATTGTTTGCCATTGCCTCCTTTCTAAGGCTGAGACAAAGTGACTAGCCCAAGGTCACACAACTGACTTTGTGCCTAAGGCAGGACTAGTGCTTTCTAGCCCGATGCCTTAACCAGTGGTAGGTTTCAAATATGTGAACAACCGATTCTCTGTGTGGATGCCGCTTCCGGAAGTCCATTCTGGGCCTGGGCAACAAAAAATTAGCTACCGGTTCTGCTGAAATGGTGCAAACCGGCTGAATCCCACCACTGGCCTTAACCACTAAGCTCTCATAACATTTGGAATGAAAGAAGATAATTCTATGACTCTCTCTGTATGTGCTGTTTCAGTTGGAAATTACATTTCTTTGGCTAAAACAAGTATTTATGTCAGTGATAATTTTCTGGATCCTACAGTAAGCTAAGCGATGACAAGAGCAATGAGAAGCTCAGACACAATGCCTGACCTAAATACATTATGCAGGCTTTGCTTGCTTCTTCTTAAGTAGGTCAGAATAGTCTCTCAAAAGTGATTCTAAACTTATTACTGCTATACAGAGGAGGTTGTCACATAGGCGTCTTAGGATATTCTAAAGATGCAAAGAGGACAGGAATCACATGTACTGTATGCTTCCTGTTCTTCTGTAGCTCCATTTCACATGAAGCAATTCACTGGGGAAGTCTGCATGCTTGCATATCTCCTTATCAAAGAAGGTAGCGGAAAATGTCTTTCATTTAAGATGCAGATGTGAAAAGAAAGTGTGCACGAGGCACTGCTGTTCAGTGTACTATCCAAAAGGATCAGAGCAAGACAACAGAGTTGTCCCTCTTTTCCTGTCCCTGTAGAATTGTTAATATATCTCACTCATAAATTTCCTGTGTAATTCTTTTTTCTTCAACATCTTTTTGGAAGAAACACCTAACTCTGATTTTGTGGAAGGAAAAAGGGGGTTTGGGTCATAACTTTGACATTTCTCAGGAGAACTGGGGAACATGCAGACAGATTCAGAATTCAGCTATCCAATCAAAATATCACACAAGAGTACGCAAGCATGTTTTCTCATTTAAAAATATCAGAAAAATACTTTTAAATGAGAAAAAATGTGGTGGGTGTTAATCTGAATTGGGGCTACAATGTATGCAACATGATACCACTACTACTATCTACACAATGACTGAAACCTAAATTTCAACATCCTTGTTTGCAGTTTGTAGGAGGAGGGACGGAGGGAGGAAGAAAAATAGTCACCTGTAAATTTGCTTTTAAATAAAATGTTACATTTTATTCAGATGTTCCTGATTCTTAACAGCATGAGTCATTCCAAGGAAGGTCAAAAGATTATATTAGCAAAAGGTTTGAAGGGGAGGGAGGGAGAAAAACATCTCTGAACACCAAGTTCTCAAACTGAAACCACAATTACTCTCCTAATATACTCAAATTTTCTTTTCATAGACTTCAAGGTCACAGTATGGGATCAAACAGGCAACTGAAGGAAAGCCACACGCTCAAATGTCATACTGCTATAGGAGGTTCAAGACTGGCTTATTTATGAAGGAAGGAGGGTGATATCTGCAGAAATAGAAGTTGCAGTGCTTCAAGCATACCCCTCCCAAGCTCAGGTCAAAAAGAAAAGCTGAATTTCACTGAATTTTTCCTCTAATTCTGTCTCTAAAGCAGGAAAGAGAACTAAGAACCGGAAATATGCTTTGAGAGTTTCGTTGTCAAGGTGGTCAATTTTATTCTCTCTTTGCTTAGGAGCTTTGTATTTTTTTTAATACCACTTATTTCTCAAATGTAAATATTTATATTTTTTATATCTGTGGTTTTTATAGCCATGGTTTTTATCTGATTGTTGTGCGCCAGCCAGACTCGCTTTTGGCAAGATGGGTGGCTACACAAATTTGAGAGGGAGGAAGGGAGAGAAAGAGAGAGAGAGAGAGAGAGAGAGAGAGAGAGACCATAAAGCAGTTTTCAATTGAGAGAAAACTGACTATTATATGATGTGAGAAAGGAAATGAAAAAAAGTAGTAACAAAGGGAAGCAATTCTGTCCAAGCCCAACCCACCTCATAGGGTTGTTGTGAGGAAAATAGGAAGAGGAAGGATTCTTACATATGTTCACTGCCTTGAGCTCCCTATAAAGTAATAAATCTAATCAATCAATCAATAGAAATAAGGAGGGATGCACAACATTCACAATTGCCGGATTATGGAGAAAGCAAGGTAGTTCCAGAAAAGCATCTACTTCCGTTTCATTGACTATGCTAAAGTTTTTGATTGTGTGGATCACAATAAACTGTGGCAAATTCTTAAAGAGAATGGGATATCAGATCACTTTACCTCTCACGTGAGAAATGATCTATATGCAAGTCAAGAAGCAACAATTAGAACCATAAATGGAATAACTGATTGGTTCAAAATAGAGAAATGAATACGACAAGGTTGCATATTGTCAATCAATCAATAGAGTTGGAAGGACCTTGCAGGTCTTCTAGTCCCACCCCCTGCTCAAGAAGGAGACCCAATACCACTTCAGAAAGGTGGCTGTCGAGTCTTTTCTTAAAAATCTCCAGTGATGAAGCATCTACAACGTCTGAAGGCAAGCTGTTCCACAGGTTAAGTGTCCTCACTGCTAGGAAGTTTCTCCTTAATTCCAGATTGTTTCTCTCCTTTATTAGTTTCTATCCATTGTTTCTTGTCCTGCCCTCTGGTGCTTTGGAAAATATGTTGCCCCCCCCCCTCTTCTTTGCCCCTCAAATACTGGAATACTTTGTATATTTATCACCTTGTATATTGTAAATTATATATTTCCAGGGAAGCTCGGTGTGTTCTGGTCCATGGGACAAGACTTAGCAACTGAACATTTAACCATTTTTTTCTAGTATGAAGGATGTTATCTTTTCTCTTGTGATAATTATTATTTTCTGTCCTGCCAAACATTGGTTCATATGGAAATCTTAGGATATATTTGAAATCAAAAGGTTACATATCAAAATAAGTAAATTGTAAAAATATGGAGTGCTTGTTTCTGTGTCTACAATACCATACATACTACCAACACTATCATACTTCTTAGACTAAAACAGCAGGAATTTGTATAAAGCTACCAGCTGTAAATTCTGTAGGTATGCTAGAGAAAAATCTATGTTTATGGAATCCAATTTCTATGAATTCCTATATGAAATTACCTGATCTCCATGTCTCATACTAGAACTTTATTATGAACCAGTTTTCACAGTTTCCTGAAGGTTACAATGTAGTTCATATCAACATATCAAAATATTCTCAGTTTCGAAAGAAAATGCATATTTACATGCACCTAAGTTTATGAAAGACCTTTTTAGTAAAGCATTTGCAGTTTGAACAGGAACAAAAATAATTATGGATAAAAATATGACAGCGATCCACCCACAGTGGGTGCATACTCACAATACAGAGATTTGGGAAATTTCAG
Organism: Protobothrops mucrosquamatus; assembly: GCF_001527695.2. Lineage (NCBI taxonomy): Eukaryota > Metazoa > Chordata > Lepidosauria > Squamata > Viperidae > Protobothrops > Protobothrops mucrosquamatus. The sequence goes on from NW_015387226.1 coordinate 666,311, forward strand.
ATTAAGTAATAACTTCACCTGAGATCAGTGCTGGCTGCTAAAAATCATTTGGCGGGGGGGGGGGAAGGAAGGAGGGAGGAATGCCTTCCTTTCCATCTAGGTTATAAAACAAAGATGTGCAACTTTATCTAGGCTGAAGGCTGTTCTGGATCTTTGTGTGACATGATTGGGAACATACTCTAAAAATAGGTTGGCTAAATTTGGTTCCATTTCAATGACATTTAAATCTAATGTAACTGAAATATAATTAATGTGATTCCTAACCCATTCATGTATATTATAAATTTCTTTTGTACCTTTACAGTTTTGGGAAATTTCCTAGAGCTTCTAGTAAAACCTATGGGGGCTCATCCATCTATAGAATCTTGTGAAACTTCATCATTAGATATTGACTTTGCGCTCCAATATCCTTTTTCTAATTCACCCAATAGAGAATCTAACAGAATCAAAACATTGCTATTTACATATACAGTGAGGGCCACTTTGGTGCAGTAGTTAAGGCACCAGGCTAAAAATCAAGAGACCCATGAGCAAAAAGATCCCACCTTGGGCAGAAAGCCAGCTGGATGATCTTGAGCCAGTCACTCTCTCTCTCAGCCCTAGGTAAGAGGCAATAGCAAAAATCTTGCCAAGAAAACTGCAGGGACTTGTTCGGGCAGTTTCCAGGAGAACACTGACTCAACGGCCCACAAAGGGACATATATGCAACACTAGTGAGTAACAGCCCATGGAAGAATAGCTGGATGTTCTGAATAGAACCAGAATAATGGGGCACATTTTTAAAGTGTCCAAAAATGGGAAAGCCGCATCAATCTCTTCCTCTCTCTAGGTATGGAAACAACTGTGTGACATTAAGGAACACACAATTTGATGAATTATGCTTTTTCCACAGTTCAATGAGTTGAAGTTTTGGACCATATTTTACTGTCCTAATGTTTTGGTCAACCTCTTGTTTCTTAGCATAACTGGATCTTCATTTAAGGTTGTGTTCTTTGTTGCAAAAATAGGGAGGCTATATTTCTTTATAAGAGGGTCCTTAATCCCACTGGTGAAATATTACAGAATATGCTTGGGGATGAGTGAGCCAGGAACAGCTGATTCATTGGGAGTCTGCTCCACTGCTGTTTTATTTTTCCTGTCTGGGCCACTCAGAATCCTGCATTGCTCCCTGGTGTAGTGCCTCTGCCCTGGGGGCATTAACGTCCCATCAAATTGCACTGAATGCCTATCATGTTACACAGAATGACAAAACAAAGCAAACCTACTGGCAACTTTCAAAGAAGCATTATTTTGCATATTGAAAACAACAAGGGAGGGGGGAACTGTACGGTTCAGCTCCTTCTTCCTCCCCTTTATTGCTTTGTTATTTCATCATTATTCACTGCGCTTTCTTTTCTCTTCCATTTGCCGAGTTTGGGCTTTAATGTAATGGCCATTCCATAAAAATGTTGCTTTTTTAAAAGGTTTGCATATCATCCCATTTTCTTTTTCAACCCTTCAGTTACCATATGGCAAGCAATCAGGTCTGCAATCACGGGGTCCATATTATGTAGCGCATGATTTCGGCATTATGCTATTACCCATCTGTTTCTGTAGAGAAAGACATGAACCCATGTAAGAAAGGTCAGTGGTTTCATTGCACACCGTATTCCAGAAATCTATCTCTGTTCACTTGAGATCACTTTTGTGATTTACTCAATTCTCCGGGCCAGGCTCTTTCTTTTATTTATTTCTCTGTTTTAAAATAAAAATAAAATAAAATCTAGACAATCAGCACAAATTCGTCTGCCTGGCTGTTGTATAAAATTATTTCTAGCTGTCATTCCAATATGCTCACATTTCACAACCTGCCAAGGCTTTCCTCCTAATACAAGGGAAAGGAACAGCCCCACTTAATTCAATTTGTTTAGCTTATTAGTTAACAAAGATGCATGAGGTTATATCTCCAATGTTAATCAATTAACAATCAGGTAGCAGCCGCCTTTTCCTTTACAAAAGAGCATTAATAAAATGGGCAGTTGTTTTCTTTCACCAGTAAATTCTGGACATATGTTGTACAATACACAACTGTTGGAGGGGGGCTGGGGAAGGGGTGACACAGATAAGTAACTTGTTCAGGCTATAGTGCATTTGACTTTCAGGTAGCTTAGGACTAATGATATATAGTTGTAAGATACATAGCTCTCCCTTCCCACTTGTCTGGAGGTACAGCATAGGGAAGAGATTTTTAAGGAATTCCCCAAAGCATTGGGATTTGAATCCAGTCTCCCCCCCCCCCCCCCGCCCCCAGCAAGTGCCTCCCACTTCATTTCTTTCTCTGGAATAATGAGGCATCTTAGTTAAAACAGTAGTAGAAAGGGGAGGAGGAGGAGGAAGAAGAAAGAAGAAGGAATGCAATGCACCCAGGAAGGCAAAAAGTCATGGATCTTTCCCCTCCCCCCTTTTAAAAAATCTTTATTAACATAAAACATGTACAAGAGTGCTCCATTGGTTCTCCCACAGGGCAATGTTTCTGGGACCAGTCTTACACAGCTGTTGTTTCTATGGCTGTTTATGCAATGTCCCACAGTTGCTTATATCCTTCACAATGGTAGGAACAAGATCAGTTTTATCCATTCTATTCTAGTTTCAGAAGCACTAGTGCCAGGGTAATTATTGTTATTATGGAAAAGTGAACTACAATCATCATGCTATTTCTAGGTGCTGTCAGCCATGAGGTCAGAATTCCTGAGCTGCTCATTGCCAGAACCACCATTTCTTTCCAACTCTGGTGGGAAAAGAAACTTGCATATTATCAATTGCTCCTTCCTGCTTCGTCTGTGCTCAACCCTCTTGCTTGTTATCTGTCAGCCATCTAATTTCTGAACACATAATAACATTTGGAAGCAGCTCAGACAGAGACCTCCCTGATTCACCCAACTGTAAAAAAGGAGGAGGAGGAGGTACAGCACAGAGTTGTAAGTTTCTGCTATTATTGCCAATCTCAGTCAAAGTATTTTTAGCCTTCCTGTGGAGTTGATTTCCTGGTCTGGTGTACCTAGTGGGGCAGATACTGACAGGTAACATGAATAATAGTTGCTCTATATTAAGCAGCAACCTCTGAAGAGCTACCTCATGTTTCATTCTATTTCTCAACTCCCCCCCCCCATATCTGCCACCTTTTAAGTGGGGAACTTGACAGGTGTCTAAGAACCTAGTTCTAAGCATCTCCAAATGTACTTCATTCCACCCAAAACCATGTCAGATTGATGGTGATTCTTTCCTGATAGCAAGTGATGGAAGGGGAAATGAACTCATGGGAATCCAGCAATACTTCTCTTTAACTTGGTCCACAGTAAGAAAGCACCATTTGCCAGCCTTCTTACTAGGCTTTGATTAGGGAATGGCAATGGGGACAGCACAATTTATGATGGCATATTTTTCTACCGACTCAAGGGCTCATGGCAAACACTTTAACCTGGCAGAGAGGAAGAGCCTTTAGATAAAAGTTGAATGTGGAATTTCATGCAGCCTGGTTTGTGCTACTTGCAGCTTGGTTCCCAGACTGAAAAAAGTACAAATGTATGCTATTTTGATGCTTTCTTTAGGTAACATTGATGTTTCTAGTAGTTTCCATTTGTTATGTTTTTAATGAACATAAAGTATTATATGATTTTGATGTAAAATAAAACTTTCTAAAGTGGAAACAATTTGTTTCAGCCTATGTTCCCTAGCCTGTTACTGCCCAGATGTTTTGGAACTGCAGTTTCCAGAATGTTCCAAACAGCAAGACAACCAGCAAGTCAAACAACCAAACAACCAACCATTCTGGCTGGGGAATTCAGCCCCCACACATTTCCATGCATGCTAGTTTGGAGATCTTTAGTTGCATTTTCAAGATTTTTATTTTCAGGCAGAGGATATTGATTTATTTGGTGGGGGGAGGTGTTCTTCAATGAAAGATTTTGGATGGAAGAGGGAGCTATATTGAATAGGAGTGATAGTGAATATAGTTATTGAATCTTATTCTTCTTCCTACCATTATTCCTGTGCTATGGCAGGGTCCACTTATTGAATATATACCATGTCTCTATGCTAAGGAGCATAGGGGCACCATGGTTAGAATGCAGTAGAATGCAGGAGTTTGATTCTAACTGGCTCAAGGTTGACTCAGCTTTTGAGGTCAGTAAAATGAGGATTGTTGGGGGAAATATGCTGACTCTGTAAAGTGCTTAGAGAGGGCTGTAAAGCACTATGAAGTGGAGATAAGTCTAAGTGCTACTGCTATTGCTAGATTGTCTCTGCTAGTTGCCACCACTTTTATTTGCACAGAATACAGTGAAATAAAACTGCTTTATTCTTCAGATTTCTCTGGAGGTACAGTACTTGGAAAGCAATGGGCTAAAAATGACTGCCCTAGGACACTGTAAATGATCCCTGCTGAATTTCACGTGTCCTATCCTCATAATATCCACTGAAATTTTGGATAAAGTTGATATGGCCCATCAGTATTGACGGAAGGGGGATTATGAATTGCGAGTTCTTTTAACCCAGTGTAAGTTCAAGTCAACACAAATCCAAATCATTCCCAACACAAAGCATATTTGGTCAAAAAGAACTTAGCTAAAAAGAACATACAGTATTAAAACTTAATATACAGATCTTTGACATGGGGAAACAAAGATAGTATTAAATATAAAATCCAACAATTCATCCCAATTTTAGGTTTGCACAAACAGACATACAGACTGGATATCAGGCTGGATTTCAAAGACCTCATCAGGCTAAAATGTTGCCACCTTTTTCTCCTTCAACAGCCTTCCCCAACTTATTGGCTTCCAGATGTGTGAACTGCCATGCCTCTCCCATCATATCCAACCAAAGTTCAAAGGCTAATGACCATTGTAACTGCATCTGGGAGTAGCACATTCTCCTCAAACCCTGGAATAATCTATCTGTATCTAAAAATTTAACATGTGGTTTTCATACATCAGTCTAGTATGTACTGTCAATACAGAAGAGGAAAAGATGTTGCAAGTTCAAATGAAAGTATACATAGATCTTGTATTCATAGAAAGAACCCCTTCTCCACAAATTTGATCTGTGTAGGGTTTTTGTGAATGTAGGGTTTTCCCAAAATTAGATATAATGGAGAAATATTTTGGTTCTCATTTTTGCACAGACATGATGTTGCACTTCATTCACTAAATTTCTTATTTCTTCAATTTAACATTTGTTTGACTATCCTGGTTCTCAAAAAATGTTTTATGTGAATATTTATGAAAATAACACATCTATTACACTAAAGAGAATGCTTGCAAAAATACATATAAGGAAAAGTTAAGCTTTTAAAAAGAAAGATGAGATTCTGACATACCCTCATGAGAAACTTGAGCAGAATAATAAACAAAATACAAATTGTGTTTTCATAAACACACACACACACCATAACTGCATGTATATGTTGTAAACACTGTGAAAATTAATGAAAAATGTGAAGCGTTCCAAGTCATGACCAGGGAAGAGGAAAATTACAGGCTGACAACCATTAATTATGGAATAAATGTTATTCAAAAGCTGAAGTGATAATAGTTGGAAAGACATACAAGTACAGTTTGACCTACAGTTTTATTTACCACTTATCAAGCAACCTGAATGTCACTGTACCTATGCAAACAATGTGAAGGCATCACACTGAAATAAAACCTGGCTGTGGTTAATTAAAATGATTTAATCAAGACATATGTATTTGCAATACATGAGCTGGAGCAATAAACAGGTATTTGTTGGCATTCTGAATCTCAATACATATTCAACACAAATTAAACAAGGATCAAAGTCATGCTTCCAGTGACCTATAAGGGAGTAGCTATAAAGACATGAATAAAATATCCTGAACACTTTCAACTTATATGTTGGAGGATCAGCATCACACATTATTTTGTACAAAGTAATACCTCCTGGTATTGGCTAAGCAGCAGCAGCAGCAACAGAGACTAGAAGCTCATAGGGAAGGCCTGGAGTGATATTTGATTCTTCCTGGGCCATATACATAATAGAAGCATTGTCAAAGTTAAAACAAGAGAGTAGTACCATGGACAGCTCATCATGAAGGTGACTAGATTGGGCAAAATAGGATTCTCATGACCATCAAGATTAGATGTTGTTTTGACAATGAATGACAGTTTCATTGAGAGTCCTGTTGCCCAAAACTAATCCCCCCCCAAAAAAAACTATTGAGTCTAGACTTCAGATACTGGTACAATTTTTGACAGAGGTGACTTGGAGAAGATATGAAGACAGCTAATAAAACATAAAGTCAGTCCAGGAAAACAAGGCAGCATTGATTCTTTTAGTATGGAGGGGAGGAGGAGGGATGCTATCAGGCTTTCAAAATTCTGTTACTGTAGCCTATACCAATAAATCACAGTTCCAGTATTTCTTATGATGTCTGCAATCTGTCTCGCCTCAAAGAGATGAAAATTGGGAGTCACATGCTATCCTTCCACACTTGGAAGAGTTCTTAAAAGTAGCCCTCCAAACCTATTATTTGCATTGGAAAAAATGGTCCCTTGGAGGAAATTGAGCTTTCTCCCTCCTGCTCACTTCTATGCCCAATTCATATAGGGCCTCTTAATCTAAGGTGGGACCAAGCACAGGACAATGGGTCAAGCATACCTCCCTTATACACAACAGTTCCAATCCTAAGTATTCATCATTATTTATTTATTTGCTTATTTTTATTTGTTTATTAAATCTATATGCAACCCACCTCACTGTTGAACTCATGCTTGAAATTTACTTTAAAAAGAGCATGCTATTACTTAGATTGTACTCTCAATGTACAACTATATATTCAGAATGGTATATATAGATTTGCAATAAAATATGCTGTTTGAATAGGTTCTGGATCTTCCTCTTTACTCCCCTCCGATGTAAAGATTTTCCAATGTAATCTGGATGTTGTGGCAGAGAATTCCTAAATATTACTGAACAACAGACAGCTCCAGTGGCTTGTTTCTTAGTTTTGATTAATGGTCACCATGCAGAAGTCTAAGAGAAGCCAAGTTATTTGAAATAAAAGTGTACTGATTGACAAATACCAGGCAAGGTATACGTGTGTACCAAACAAGCAATCTGCCATCAAGCAAACATTCACCTTTGGCGACCAACAACAGCTGTTTACTAAATGCAGAGGGAAGGAGACTTAATTTGATGTTCATCAATGTTTGATCTGGAAAATATTTTTTATAAAGGCTCATTGCAGATGGGCCACAATTAAAGTGTTATTAATGGCGTTGTTTTGTTTGTGTTTAGCATTTGTTAATTTTTTTCTCCTGTCTGCAACATATAATATCTCTGTATCATCAGTATACATACTGATAATCTAAATCTGGACTATAAATTCTGTTAGGAAACAAAAGCCTTATTTCTCTTTTACACTGAATTGCACTGGATACTGATGAAAGAAAGACACATGTACAATAAACATAATTTCCTAGCACATGAAGTTTGTCTCTACAAGGGCAATAAAAAAATACCAGGTCATTGGATGATTCCAACATATACCTGCACTTTCCCATTGAAGGCTAAACCCATTTCTCAAGATATTGTTTTCTCCCTTCTAAGCATATTATCACATTGTTTCTTTAACTAGAACAGCACCACTTTCAAAGTAGTGGATAATTTCTGTGGGCTTGAGACAAAAACTCTAGAGAGGAGGAGGAGGAGGAGGAGGAGGAGGAGGAGGAGGAGGAGGAGGAGATCTATAAAGTTCATTGAGGTTCATCATATCATAGGATTTTCTGGAAAAGGCACAGTAACCAACTGATTGCAATAGTGAATGAAAATATTTTACATCGCAACTTTTTCTTGACATTTGCTTTTGCTTATTATTAGAATTATCTCTCCTCCTGTCATGCTTCCTGATTTGCCTTCATGAAATCTAACTGGTAGATAAGAGATAAATCCCAACCATTATCTGTAGTTACAGTGGTAAATCTGATGCTACTTATTAGAGTCAATTTTAAAACTGGTATGACATTTGCTCCTTAACGTGCCTTTGCCAATGGAAGTACTCCATATTCAATTTCCAATTTCTCAATTTTAAACCATCAGGTCTTTCAGAGAATGAAAAACTGCTTCATAACCATTACCATCATAGAATGTAGATATTTTTCCTACCCATTAGACCAGTTTTTCTCAACTTTGGCAACTTGAAGATGTGTGGACTTTGACTCCCAGAATTTCTCAGCCAGCTATACTATATTACCTTTGCTGGTTGCAGAATTCTGGGATTCAAAGTCCACACATTGTCAAGCTGCCAAGATTGAGAAACACTGCATTAGACAGTTGTCTATGTCTGTGGTCCCCAACTTTTGTGGCTTGGCGGCCGGGAGGGAGAGGGGAACCAGGCCGCATGAGTGGTGGACCGCCACACATACATGTGTGCAGGTCAACTTGTGCAAGTGCCAGGTCGGCATGCACGCTCATGTGTGTGTGTGCATGCATGCTGGCCAACCACTCACACAAACTGAGCTGCACTTGTGCATATGCACTTGCCCACTGCTCACATGGCCCAGGAGTATGCAGACCCCTGGTCTATGCTATCCTTGCTTGTAGAGCTGATCCAAGACATTTTCACACCTGATTTGGTGGAGCAAATGATACTTACACAACTCAAGATGCAAATTTCTCAAATCCAGACTTTTGAGTTATTTTGGTAGATGAATTCTATTCTATAAATAGTTATTTTACTTTCTTTTATGCTGCAATAAAGTGCAACACATGTAAGTTAAATAACTAAAATTCTGTCTTTTCATACTACCTCCAAACCTATAAAATGATGTTTGCTCTGCCTCATGGTGGGGCTAACCCTACTTGCTTTCTTCAAGAGGACAAGATCACTTTCTGATCTATTAACTGGCTTCAGATAACTCCATCTTTCACTGTGCATCTAAAAGATGCAAATCTAAAAAGGCTAGTTTTGCAAGAGCAGCAGTTATTCATCTGAGCATTTGTATATAGTTGTATATCACCAGGGAGAGGAAAAATGGGATTGCCGTATGAAAAGAAAAACAACTGAACATTTGAAAATTGATCAAATTACAAGTTGATCTTTAATACTTAATAAATCCTTCAGAAGATGGAGGAGTAAAATATACAGCCCTCTACTACCACAGATGAATTTTGCAAACCCATCTGCCACTCTGCTTTGAGAAACACCACCCCATGGATTTGTTCTCCCTCTTGTGCCTCCATGGGACTATCCCATCTTTGGAGACCCTTGGTCTTCTGCTTAGCAAATCCCCTGGCATTTCTCTCCACATTTTTATTTTTTGAAGCAGATGATCAGCAGTTCTTTCTTTCTTCTCAGAATAGTTCAGGTACCTTGGCAGCATGACTGATCATATACAAGCCATTTAAAAAAATGGAAATGCTTTTTAAAGGAAGATGATTAAATACAATCTCACTGAAGGACAGAGTGTGAACAAGAGGAGCATTTTTAACAAAAAAATTGTGTTTTGGACAAATGAAGCATTGCTGAATAGTCATGAATAGAGGACAACGGTACTTTTGCACTTTTACTCTTGTAAAGAAGGAGATTTTAGTAGCTATAGATTCCATGTCGTATAAAAAATATTTTTTAACATATGGTCATTCTATGGCATATTCAATTAATTTACAATGGTTTCTCTCTATGAACAAATTAAGAGAGTTGAACACTATAAGTCTGAAAGTGAAATCAAAAATAAGGGGATGGTTTCCAAAATTTAGAGTGAGATGTGCTTCCTAAGACTACAATAAACAGCAAACAAAAAGACATGTATGAAACTTTGTAAAATATTTCCACAGGCTGAAGAAAGAGAAGGCAGAATAGATTAAGTCACCAAAGTTGCTTTATTGGTGAGATGGGCAGCATCTAAAAGAAAGAAAGAAAGAAAGAAAGAAAGAAAGAAAGAAAGAAAGAAAGAAAGAAAGAAAGAAAGAAAGAAAGAAAGAAAGAAAGAAAGAAAGAAAGAAAGAAAGATGATAGAACAGACAAATAAATAAATAAATAAATCGTATTTAATTTTTTGTTTTTACACAATGCACTGAACTGCAAAGTAAATAACCATGTTTTAGCTTAGAATATTACACCAAACAGAGTCCATTTTTGTTAGTTTATGGTACCATGTGGTGGGCAAAATTCTACTGACTAAATTATGACTAGATATATAGATATATATATATGAAGCAAAAACATACCATGTGAACACAGAGACTGCATGTACATCAGATACTTCTGATGAAAGGGAAACTCATGCAAGGAATTAAATTTGTTGATATTAATTGTTTAAAATGTCATAACACTTTTGTTTTTTGCTGGGGAAAAAAAGGCTAACATGACCAATGGGAAGTAATTTGAGTTTAGTTACACAGTAATTATTGTTCCGGCCTGTCTTGATTTTATGACAGGTTATCAAGTCTTGATATTAATAAACAAATCTAATTCTCAGAAGTATCTGCATATCTTTGTATAATGCATTCCTGATATTACAGTGCTTCAGATTGGTATTTTTTTTCTTTTATGTTTCAAGAAAAAGCTGTACTCCAGCATATTTTAGGCTTTATCACTAATATAAAAAGGGTTTAGAAAGGTGATAGATAAATGTGTGCCAAAGACAATACTGGAAACTAAGTATTTTCCCAATACTCAGAACACAAATATTTTCTTGGCCAACAAATGCAACTTTTTTTGCCTAATAGCAAGTTGGTAAACATTTGAGGTTGACTCTTGAATTCAAGTTCTATATTGCTGTTGATTATCTGATGATTAGCAATCTGATCTAGAGCTTTATACTACATTAAGGTTCTTACCATAAGTTGGTTCAAAATCCCAGGGAAGGCAGAATTCAGAAGGTTAGGTTTTCTAAGGTTGACAAAAGTCACCTTAAGTCAAAATACCTCAATTGAACAGTAACATGGTATGTGAAAAGTGATAGGCAATTGTATTTCACTACATAATAAATCAGTAACCAAAAGGAAAATCTTTGCTCTCATCTCAATGACTTTATGGGCATATCTGTACAGTTTTCAACACAACAGTATAAGGATGGTTTCTAAGGATGGTTTCTAAGGATGATTAGGGGACTGGAGGCTAAAGCATATAAGGAACGGCTGCTGGAATTGGGTATGTCTAGTTTAATGAAGAGAAGGACGAGGGGGGACATGATAGCAGTGTTCCAATATCTCAGGGGTTGCCATAAAGAAGAGGGAGTCAAGCTATTCTCCAAAGCGCCTGAAGGCAGGACAAGAAGCAACGGGTGGAAACTAATCNACTTCCTGACAGTGAGAACAATTAACCAGTGGAACAACCTGCCTCCAGAAGCGGTGAATGCTCCAACACTGGAAGTTTTTAAGAAGAGACTGGACAGCCACTTGTCCGAAATGGTATAGGGTTTCCTGCCTGAGCAGGGGGTTGGACTAGATGACCTTCAAGGTCCCTTCCAACTTTACTATTATTATTATTATTATTAAAAGAAACAGATTTACAAAAAGAGGAGGGGGGTTGCACTATATGTAAGAGAATGCTACATATCTACAGAAATGAACATGATCAATGATAAAATCCCTCCAGAATATATATGGGTCAATATAAAAGGGAAAAAAGTGACATTGCCATAAGTGTATATTACAAGCCACCCAACCAATCAGAAGAAATAGATGAACTCTTTGCCAATTAGTTAACAAATGTATATAGGAAGCATACCACAGTAGTAATGGGAGACTTTAACTATCCAGGTATCAACTGGGAGACAAACTCTGCAGTGAGTGGGAGATAGGGGTGACATGATACTGTATTCCAGCATTTGAGGGGCTGCCACAAACAAGAGGGGTCAAATTATTCTCCAAAGCACCAGAGAGCGGGACAAGAAACAATGGTTGGAAACTGATCAAAGAGAGAAGCAACCTGGAATTAAGAAGAAACTTCCTAACAATGAGGACAATTAACCAGTGGAACAGCTTGCCTTCAGAAATCGTGCCACTCCATCACTGGAGATTTTTAAGAAGAGACTGGCGTGTCACTTCTCTGAGATGGTATAGGTTCTCCTGCTTGAGCAGGGGGATGGACTAGAAGACCTCCAAGATCCCTTCTATTCTATTCTATTCTATTCTATTCTATTCTATTCTATTCTATTCTATTCTATTCTTCCCTTTCCCAGATTATTCTTTCTTTCCTAGTCTAAGAGTCTGGTGGTTTCCACCCAAATACTAACCAGGCTCAATATTTGCATGGCTTCCAAGCCCAGATAGGGTCAAACTGACTCAGCAAATGGCAATTTCAGAGAGCACTTAGAGAAGGAAATTCTCCATAAGAGTGGGGCTGGCAACCCCGATAGAATGAGAACCTATAGATCAGCACCTCAGAGCAAGGAGAAGACCAAGATTGCCCACAACATTAAAATATATACAATATGTAAAAATAAAATATAAAGTGGTGAACAAACAGTATAACAAAACCAGCAAAATAGGACTCATTCAACTGCCCCCTAATACCTGGGGTGAAATTCAGGTCTTGCCAGCTTTCCTAAAGGCAAACAGAGCTGGGATACACCATTTATTGTGTGGGGCAGGAATTGTCCCAGAAAACAGGAGCAACCCCCCCCCCAGAAAATGCATGTTTCCTTACAATGATAACATTCCAAAAAAGAACCTGGAGCATGCCCCCCATGTGGGGTGTGTGGGTGGACAGATATTCCTGAAAGAAGGCGGGAGAAATGCAGCTCTCAGAGTAGTTGTACTAGACGGGCAAAGAAATATGTCTGCTTGCCTTCTGAACTTGAGCTATCGTGTATATTTGACAATATAATATGCATCCATGTAAGTATGATCTCAACTGAGTCCTACAGAAATGTCCAGCACATGCATGCAGCTACTTCTTTGAAAGGGGATCTTCATTCTGAAGAAAAAAAAGCAGATCCAACTCAATCCTATGTCTGAATGTGTTTTAAATACCTGCGTGGGACTGCTGTTGTACCATATAATAAAGGTTTGCCCAAAAGTTCTGAAAACTTTACCCACTCCTCAACTCTTGATCCAGACAGACCACAGTTTTACCACTATATCTTAAATACTGGGCCAGCCGAGCTGTATTTGGAAACTCTGTTATAGAAAGGAAAATCTCCCTCTGTTAGGCATCTTGAAAAAAAAATCATTTAAAGAAAACAAAAGGTCTTCTTCATTTCTTAACATGACATTAATGTGTGACTACTTAACACGCTATAATGAGCAATGTCTAGATTGGCCTGGATGCTTCCATCACAGAATGGCTCTTTCTCTGTGGACTGATTTGTTTTTTTACCATAACACCTGAAATTATTTCAAATAATTTCCTGTCTGAAAGTTCAGGATCGGTTAATGTTGGGCAGGGCCCCTCCTTCTCCACAGTAAGCAGTTCAGATCTATTTATTGTCACCAGGCCGGCAGCTCTCATTGCTGTGTGACTGGTTTAATTGTGGGCTGTAATAAAGGTCATAATTAATATCCCAACACAGACACTAACAAACAATTTTAAATTGCCAGCATAATCAAATGATGCAAACATCTACGAGCTACAAAAGTTCATTGCCGCAACTGACAATTTCTTAATTGTATTCAGTCATTCATGGAAATTTTATTAACATCGAACTGATGTATCCTGCCCCGTCTTTGTCACAACACCAGGGATCTAATTTCATTATTTTCCACAAGATTTGCTTGACTACTGCCATGATTCTAATATTGCTTTCGTCCAGATGTTTATGCTATTTAAATTAGGAAGAAAAGGCTTTTGGGTAAACACAATTAAAGAAGTTTTTTTTTTCAAATTTAGTTTAACAAACTTCTTTTAATTAATGCATATTGCTGCAGTGTTGATGCCTTTTGCCTTGATTTTTTATTTAAATTCAGTCATTCTCCATACCCCCTGCCATGATATGAAACACGTTCTGTTTGTACAGCTCCCTCTCTGCTTATAGCAACCTTTTAGAGGTTTTTTTTTTTTACCTCCACTTATGTTTGAGTGCTCATTAGAGTGAAAGATATTGGCGCTTTTTAAAAATCCTTTACTCTTAAATCAACTTCTACTCAATTTTGCAATGCTATTGCCTACTTTAGCTGTTTTTCTCCCCTTTGATTTGTTATATTTTTAGAAAATACCTAAAATGAAAAGAGAAAGAAAAATACAATTTTGTTTACTTCTAGATCTTAGTTCAGGACTATGATAATTCTTGTACTCAAGCATCTAATCAAAGCCTGCTGATTCTGCATAAATGTTGTTGTTAGTATTATTTCTATTTTGTGTTATAATCATGCTATAAATAGTGAAAAATAAAACCAACATTTGCTCAGACTCTAAGTGTTATTCTTCCTATCCAACTGAGATAGAAATTATAAATATATATACACACACACACATTCACAAACATGTACATATACATACACACATATATTATGTATATATACTGTACATACACATGCACATATACATATACATATTTAATAGAAAATCAAGGAGGGTTACAGAGATAATGGGACAGTGATGTGGTCCACAAAACACTTATGGTTCACAGAATCTACCAAAAAGTCCACTGTTGTATGTATATACTCACTCCCATACTCACTCCCATAGTTTGCAAAAATGGATCCATGACTGAAAACTGAGTTATTGAAGGATACAAATGATAATATAAGCATCAGTGTGAGAACTAGCAATTAAAAAGTTATTTTACTTTTAACTAGTTTCACTGCATTAAGGGAAACTGTGGTCTTGCAACCAAAGAATATTGTGAATGAAAAATACAATAATTATCTAAAAACAGGCTGGAGATCCATTTATCTTTAGCTCCTTGGCATTTAAGAGATTTCCACTGAAGACCATTTTTAACCAACATCTTTGTAATGGTATAATAGAAGTAAAATCATTTAAGCAATAAAATAGACATAATTTTAGATTAAAGTGTTTGGTATAAAAATTAGTTTAAACACTTTGTTTTAAAATGGAGGGAATTAGAAGGCATATGCAAATACAACTAATCATTTTCCTATTTTCCAAAGAATACAAACTCTTGTGAAATAAAAGCATAGTAAGAAGGTAAGTAACCTGATAGTCCTTACATTTCTCTAATGTTTATTTAATGGTCCATGATTTCCACAAATTTAGAGATATGTAGGATGGATGTTCCAAAATGAAGAAGAGGTTCCAGCCAGAGAAAGAAAGATCTGACCTTCTCATATGCACACACACATACAAGCTTTGTTAAATTATTCATGATCCTTATTCTTTGGAAGTAAGACTTCCATTGTCAGGGAAGCAGAAGATGGCATCTTCCCGTGAGCCCCTTCTCAAACTAGGAGATAGTTTGTGCCCCATTGATGGAATTCCCTCTCCATAAAATGTTGACTGACACCTTCATTAGCATCATTTCAATGTCAGGTGAAGAGCTTTCTCTTTTCGTAGGCTTTTCTTTGGCACTTAATTCTGTTTTAATTTGTATTGTTTTATATTTGGAATCACTGCATTGCTCTTCTCTAGTTTATATTGTTCTTTTATTTGATGTTACTATATACATTTTTAATTCATATATGTTTTATATGAATTTTAGTGTCAGATTTGCCATCATACCACTTCAATCCTACTTTGCTTTGAGGGCAGCCTGCCATAAAGTATGGAGGGAGGGAAAGGGGGATGCACGGAGGGGAGATGACAGGAACCAGAAGTGCCAATCAGAGACACCAGTTGAATGATCCAAGGACACAAGCATGGGAACAGAATGCAAATGCCTATCAAAGAAGCACCAAACCTCAGAACTGTTACCAAAACAACTAATTTGAACTTTATTGGACACTAATAAGATGACCAGGGGGGAAGCCTGGTAAAGGGGAAAAGTAATGACTTTATGCGGTAATCCTCAGATCTGGCTTTTCCTAAGCTATAATCACTTGGCTTTAGTAAAAGTATACCTTTCACTGCAAATGGAGTCGAGAGTCTTTCCTAAATGCCCACGCTGAGACAGGCCTGACATTTAATGTATTTTATTGCAAACCATGCTGCTAGGTTTGGCTGTTGGGTGGTTTAAAAATATAAATAAACAAATAAATAATAGTGTGCCTAAGCTATCCAAAACAATACAAGCCAAATCAAGACATGTACTAAAACTTGCTGTTCTAAATGTTGGGGTGAGAAGATGTAGAACTAAAACAACAAGTGGGTAACATTTTTAGTATGAGGTCAAGAACTCTATATAAATGTCTGAATTGCCATAAGAATTACAGATAGTCCTCAACTTACAACAGTTCATTTAGTGACTGTTCAAAATTACAATGGAACTAAAAATGTGACTTATGACCATTTTTCACACTTATGACTGTTGCAGCATCCCCATGGTCACATGATTTACACTTAGATGCTTGACAACTGATTCATATTTATGATGGTTGCAGTGTCTTGGAGTCATGTGATCACCTTTTGCGACCTTCTGACAAGCAAAATAAATGGGGAAGCCAGGTTCACTTAATAACTATGTTATTAAGTTACTGTAACAACTGCAGTGACTCACTTAACAAATGTGGCAAGAAAAGTCATAAAATGGAGCAAAACTCACTTAACAAATTTCTCACTTAGCAACATAAAATTTGGGCTCAATCATGGTTGTAAGTTGAAGATTACCTGTATATTACAATTTCAATAAAACTACGGAAAGATAAAGATTCATGTGATTGTCATTTTCTTCAATATTTTGACATTCTTTACCCAGAAGAGTTAATTCATAAAGAACAACTGAGTAGAAAAATAAATTCTATTGCATTCATTTCTGTACTTGTAAATGACATGGGAAGAGGTGTGTGGTTAAAAACAAAAGAAAGCTGAGTGATAAAAACTCAGGGAAAGCTCTCAAGGATACTTCCAAATAAATACAAGTCACTGAGAAAAAAACAAGCATGTGAAAATATGTGTTCTATCCTGCTCATGGTCTTCCTAGATATTGTTATCCCACTGTGCGAAATATACTCTGTATAGATAAACTAATATATAAACCGTCCACCTGATCTAGTGATATTCCTAAAGAGATTAATAAGTCTGCTGTGATTTACTTCTTTCATAAAAGCACTCTGACTAGAACAGAGAATGTGTGATATAAATTAAAAGGGGGTGGGTTTTTCAGCATGCAGAGTCAGCCACCATTTTAACTTTTTATCTGATTCTTGAAGATAGTCTTGGGCCAGAGTTTGGCAAATTTTAGAGGCTTCAGTGGGTCTAGAGCAGGGGTGTCAAATTGCTGGCCCGCATCATAGTGAAACTGCGCCCACCCCGTTGCCAGCAATGGCAAAAAGGTTGTGATACGTCACGACACGTCACGTGATGTTGCGAGTTTGACATCCCTGGTCTAGAGTCAGAAACTGTACACTGTACACTTTTGTTTCAAACTAAATTTGTGTCCTAATTCAGATTTCAGCTACATACATACACACAGCTTTTCAGGAGAGTATCTGTTTTTCTTCAAGACTGAAGAGATGTAAATGAAGGAAAGGCTTGTCTGCAAGGTTTGTTTTGAAATAGGAGCAAGCAGAAGAATCATCTAAAGTTGGCCTAAGTTTCAGAGAGCAAGGTTAAGTGAGTCCAAAGCTCAGAAATTCAAGAATAGAATCCATATATGAATTTCACACATGAATCAAAGGTCAGATGGTCAAATGTTATGTGAGGCAAAGAGAGCTCAACTCAGACTTAAACAAGATTGCAGCTAGTTGTCAATAATCAGAAGATTTACTTTTTTGCTTGGTGAGGAGCCTAATAGATCTTTGCTGTTTTGCTCTCTTCTCTACTCATCTGGTGCAAGCACTGGGAAGCTTTTCTCCAGAAATGATTGTGTTATTCTCATTTCTTCATGTGCATTGTGGATGGGGAGTAAAACTAGGCAATAAGATTTTTTTTCTTTCTAATGCAAAGAATAAAAAAAGAAATATTAGAAGCTCTGTGTTCATGTCCAACCACTGAAGAGATCACAAATACAATACCCAGTTATGTATTGTTGAAAGACAGAAAATGAGTCCCAGATTTTCTTATATTTGCATTTGTTAAAGTATAAATTCTAAAACACTTTGTTCTAAAATACAATATGTCTTACCATAAGTGCACTCCAGGTCTTGTTATTTTGCTCAGTTTTCTCTATCATGTCTCTCTCCCTCTCTCTTTCTCTGTCTCTCTCTCAATCTGTCTTAGACTGGGCAGTCCTTCAAAGAGAGGAGTAAATTCTTAAACAAGGATACATATAATCTTATGTGGATACGTAGAATTTAATTCCAGCCAGTTTCTGGAGAATTCATCAAATATATCCATATATTTTTAAACATCATGGCTACAGAGCGGATTAATTCAATCCCTCTTTAAGAGAACAAAAGCAGTAACCTTGAAGGGAGTGTCAGCCCTTCAGGGTAGGCCAGGACAGGCACAGACTTCACACATCTTTGAGGCTAGGGCAGCATTTTTCAACCTCAACTACTTTAAGACCTGTGGACTTCAACTCTCAAAATTCCCCAATCAGTATGGATATTGAAAGCCTGTATGTGTCTTCCCTTCCCTTCTCTCCCTCTTATACTTCTGCAAATAAGGGCAGAGCCAGTTTGAGCTTCTTTCTCATGCTTCTGTTATTCCCTGGGCTTAAAGTATGCTTTGGTTTATGTAACTGTCACTGCCTTTGCCTAGCTTCCTCAAGGTCATCTCCGTGGCTCTTTTAGCACTTGCAGAAACTGTCTTAGCTGTTACTCTTTGAAATTATGGATGGTTGGGGGAAGAGGGGAGTGAGCCAGCTTCAACAAAGAAGAAGTAACATATTTGCCATATAAGGCTGGACTATATTGTTAGAATATAGTGGAATTGCTGTTGAATTTCTTATAGACTGTTTGTTTGACCTGGGGACCCTACACATAGTCACTATATTGTTCTCTACAATTGACCTTATTTGGTTTTAACCATGATTTTGTCACCTTGCTTTCTATCGCCTTGCACCAGTTTTCCTCAATGCTAGCAAGGGAACACTCCCCTGCTACCCCAAAGGTGCTTTTTCAGGAGGCAACTGGACTTCTTTGTTTTTCTTTGAAGACGTTTTGCTTCTCATCCAAGAAGCTTCTTCAGCTCTGACTGGATGGTGGGGAATGGAAGGATTTATACTCCTTGAAGACAGCTGGTCATTTGCATTCTTTTAGAAAATTGTTGAGGCCACCTGGAGGTTTATCTGTGTCATCAGGGTCACCAGAGTAGTGCAAATGGGTGTGGATCCTTCTTGGAACAGTTGAAAGGACTGTGTTATAAACTGGAGATAGATGATGCCATATCCCTCCCCCTCTGTTGAGAGAGGGCTGCTCAATTTTGACATAGTTGGCCTCTTTGACCACTTTTTCAAATCAGTGGTCCTCTCTGTCCGAAATGTGGACTTTGCTATCTTCAAAAGGGTTGCTTTTGTCTTTTAAATGCAGATGGTCCGCTGAATCTTGTCCTGATTGGTTTGTTCTCCTATATTGTGCCATAGTTTTATGAAGTGGTTGTTTTGTTTCCCAATGTACAGATCTGCATATGACTCACTGCATTCTACTGCATATACCACGTTGCTCAGATTGTGTTTGGGTGTTTTATTCTCGGGGTGGACAAACTTCTGCCTTAGTGTATTCCAGGGGTAGTCAACCTTGGCTCTTTTATGACTCGTGGACTTCAATTCCCAGAATTCCTGAGCCAGCTTAGCTGGCTCAGGAATTCTGGGAGTTGAAGTCCACGAGTCATAAAAGAGCCAAGGTTGACTACCCCTGGTGTATTCATATGTTTGAAGTGTGCATGTATATTTTGTTGGCTGAAGAGCCTCCTGAGCTTCTCCGATACTTATCAGAAAGAAAAAAAAAGGAAGTTGTTTTTTTTTTTAAAAAAATGTACATTTGAAATAAAGTACAAAATTTGTAATTTTAAGAAACTATAAGGAGAAAAAAAAATGCACACAGTTAGTCCTTGACTTATGACTGGTCGCATAGTGACCATTCGAAGTTCCGACAGA
>NW_015387226.1:686449-741137 GCF_001527695.2 Protobothrops mucrosquamatus
TCCAGCTCGCGGGACTGGCCTAAGGGATTTTAAAGGGGTTTTAATTACTTTTAAATTTGACGTATCTAAATATTTCTTTTTAATCAATTTTTAATTAGATGTATATGTTAGTATTTTAATCATTGTCAGCCGCCCTGAGTCCGCAAGGAGAAGGGCGGGATACAAATGTAATTAAATAAATAAATAAATAAATAAATAATGTACCTAGGGGACACCTACAACTTGGATTCAATGGTGGCCCCCTTCCTGGGTCATGAGCTTTGGATGCTTGGCTACTCAGTCACCCTTATGGCTGTTTGCAGTGGCTTGCAATCATGTGACCGTGTTTTGCAATAGTTTGCCAAACCCCAGAATTTATTTCCAGTTTTCGGCACTATTTTTGCCAATAGTAAACTATTGGTTTACTTAACAACTGTGGCATTTGTTTAACGGACATTGATTTTCTTAATGACTGTGATGATTTGCTTAATGGATGCTGTTTAAAAGGTCATAAAATTGGCTCAAGTCACATGACTTTACTACCATCATGAGTTATGACTGCGATGGGCAGGTTCCATTATGGTTGTAATTTGAGGACTATCCGCATTTCTATCTGTATAATCATGAGTGTATTTGCACAGACACACACATTCGTGAAAGAGAGGCAGTACATATCTCTACAGCTGAATGGCTGTAGCTTTGCAGTTAGCTTTTCACAGCACTTAACAATCTCAGCTGTTTTACTGGAAAGACCCTGAGGAGTCTCTGTGGAGCATATATTCTACCATTAAGCTACTATCCTGCCTTATATACCATATACCTGCTTTTGTTATTTTTAAAACAATCTGGAAAAGCACATCAATATTATCATACACACATTGCAAAAAGAGAACAGGGTTTTAAAGCTTCATAGTACCCAAGGGCTTATGGAGAATTTATGGCACACATTGACCTAGAGTCACCCATTAATCTTTATGGCTGAGTAGGGATCTGAACCTGCTTTTCTACTGTCCAAATTTATAACTAGCTACTATCAATACAATTAAAAACAGGACTGACTGGAACACAAAAGATTTGGGGGGGGGTGAAAAAAAAAGAGAACATTGCTCCTAATCTTGAATCATGTTCTGAAGGTATTATGATGTTGATGTTCCACAGGATGAATGGAAAGGTGGATAGTTGCAAAGACAGACATAAGAATATTAGAGATATGGTGTGATACAGCATGTTCCACTATTTGGTTGGCTGAGGGAATGTTTAGTTCTAATTTCCTCTCTGGGGAATTATTTACTTAAATTCACACTCAAACTTGCAAACAATGGAGCATGGTTAACTCAAACAAGCACTTGTTTTTACAAGCAAGAAGGAAAACAGTGAACCCAGGCAAATATTTCAGATCCCAAATGTTTGCCAGCTTATATTACACACATAATTGTAAAGAAAGCTTGGAGAAGTAATTATTCATACTATAGCAAATGGCTCCAAAATGGAGATGCACAGGGAATATTTCCCAAAAATGGATGGAAATTGTCTGTAGAAACCTATGAAGGCAAAATTGATGAGTGAGGGAAAGCATTTAGAATAAGTTCTGTGTCCTTGATAAGATGGAACACCCTATCCCACCCTCCAAAATAAAACCCACCTTCCACATTCTGGATATTTTGTCAGCAATTAAAATGATACACTGTATACAACTTAATTCGAAAACAACTTTGCAGAATTTAGGCCATGGGCCTTGTGTGCCATTAGAAAGCCTTTGCTACAAATTGCAGAAATTCTCTAAAACTTGCTGTGATGGGAGAAAGAAATATTAATTATATAGAGTATAATAATCTTAAGTGCATTTAATATAATAGTATCATTTCTCCTGGCTCCTGCTTTTTTGGATACAGTCCTTGTCACACAACTCAAAAGTTGAGCTTTAATTAAGCATACAGGTAGTCCTCGCTTACCAACTGCCTCATTTCAAATTGTTCAAACTTATGACAGTGTAATAAAAACTATTTTTGCAATCAATCCTTGATTTACAAGCACTGCAGCGTCCTGTGAGCAGTCAGGCCATTTGTGTACTTTGCAACTGGCTTGTGACAAGCAGAGTTAATAGAGAAAGCAGAACGTAGTTGCATTTTGCTTAATGACCCGAATTCCAAATTGGGATTGTTAGGTGAGGAGTATCTGATTTTTTTTATATACCTGTACTCCTATTTTTTCTAAAAGACCAAATAAAAGAAATCAGACTCATTTTATCCTGTTATAATAAAGCAGATACAGGTAACCTATTTTCTCCTGGGTAAGGAAGCACACTTTTTTTAAGACCCCCATGGGCTCAAGGTACACATTTGATGATGATAATGATGATGATGATGATGATGATGATGATGATGATGATGATAAACTTTATTGAAATTGCAGAGGTGGATGGATTTGACCTCTTTATTTAGAGAAAAGACCTTTTCTACATTCACTGTTGATTGGAAAATCCTATAGACTTTTTCATGAAACAGTAATAGACGAATGTGTCCTTTCAGCAGTTCCAAGAAGGCTCCACACCCATTTGTGCCACTCAGGTGACTTTGAGGACACAGATAAACCTCCACGTTTATTGGCCTCAATGATTCTCTAAAAGAATGCAAATAACCAGCTGTCTGCAAGGAATATAAATCCTTCCATTCCCCATCATCCAGTCAGAGCTGAAGAAGCTTCTTGGATGACAAGTGAAACATCTTCAAAGAAAAACAAGAAAGTCCAGCTGCCTCTTGAAGAAAAAAAAAAAGCACCTATGGGAGAAATAGATAAATTTATTATTTATTGTTTGGATGATTAGAAAAAATAGGTACAGATAGTCATTAACTTACAAAGCTCATTTAGTGACCATTCAAAGTTACAATGGCACTGAAAAAAATGACATGAATGTTTTTCAAACTTACAACCATTGCAGCATCGCCATGGGTCACATGATCAAAATTTGCAGGCTTGGCAACTGACTCATATTTATGATGTTTGCAGTGTTCCAAGGTCATGTGATCAGTTTTCTGACAAGCAAAGTCAATGGGGAAGCCAGATTCACTTAGCAACATGCTACTAACTTAACAACTGCACTAATTCGCTTAACAACTGTGGCAAGAAAGGTCATAAAATGGGACAAAATTCACTTAACAAATGTTTCACTTAGCAACAGAAAGTTTAGGCTCAATTGTGGTCATAAATCAGGGACCACCTGCAATGGTAAAAAAAGGGTTTTTTTCTTGTAAGCATAGATTTTAGAATATGTTTGTACTGATACTTATAATTGCAGTAAAAAAAATGGAGAAAGCTATTTCTTTGTATTTCTTTTCATTCTTCTTTTGCATTTTTTTCTTTCCCTTGTATTAGTTCTTGTTAGTTTTCATCTTTGTCTTAAAATAAATAATAATACACTCACATACTATGCCAACACATTACAACATGCTAAGTTTTGGGGAAGAACTTGATGCATATGAAGGTCACCACCAGCTAAAGAACTGGCACTTGAAAAGAAAGTTGAAAAGTATGGCTAATTGATATGGCAATACCAGGGGATAGTAGAATAAAAGACAAATAATTGGAAAAGATCACAAAGTATCAAGATCTGAAAATCAAAACTGAAATTATGGCATAAACCAGTCATTGTGAGCCCAATGGTTATTGGCACACTGGCTGCCATACCAAAAATTTTTGGATGGCACTTAAAAATTATTATTATTCCCTCTCTGTTGCTTAAACTATTGTTTTGTATTGTTCTATGTTTCCTGGAGTTGCTCAGATTATTAAGATGGCTTATCAAGTAATTCAATAAAATGAATAAATAAGGATATATCATGTTATTTTTATGATGAAAGGATGGAGAGGGTTAGAGAAGGATACAAGGTTGATTATAAGTTGTTTTGGAGGCTACTCTTAAGAGTGGCTTTTTATACAAAGTAGACATGGAAGAAAAAGAAAAGAAAAGAAGGGGAAAAAGAGAGGAAGTAGAATGATTATGAATAGAATAGAATAGAATAGAATAGAATAGAATAGAATAGAATAGAATAGAATAGAATAGAATAGAATAGAATAGAATAGAGCTGGAAGGGACCTTGGAGGTCTTCTGGTCCAGCCCCCTGCTCAAGCAGGAGAACCTATACCATCTCAGACAGGTGATTGTCTAGTGCAGGGATCCCCAACCCCCGGTCTGTGGACCAGTACCAGGCTACACCATGCCAGAAACTGGTCCGCACAAACAAGCAAAGCCCCATCCATAGGATGCAGGCAGCACACAAAACCATGCCCCCTACAGTCTGCGGAAAAACCTCTCTCCACGTAACCGGTCACTGGTGCCCAAAAGGTTGGAGACCTCTGGTCTAGTCTCTTCTTAAAAATCTCCAATGATGGAGCGCCCACAATTTCTGGAGGTAAGTTGTTCCACTGGTTGATTATCCTCACTGTCAGGAAGTTTCTCCTTAATACCAGGTTTCTTTTCTCTTTGATCAGTTTCCAACCATTGTTTCTCGTCCTTCCCTCTGGTGCTCTGGTGAACGAAGTGACCCCCCTCTTCCTTGTGGCAGCCCCTCAGATACTGGAATACTACTATCATGTCTCCCCTATTTCTTCTTTTCTTTAGACTAGCCAAACCCATGTCCCGCAGCCTTTCTTTGTATGTTTTAGTTTCCAGGCTTTCATCATCTTAGTTGCTCTTCTCTGAATTTTTTCCAAACAAAGTATGATATTTTTATGAAAATATATTAGAACACAATCTTCCTATATAATGAATGGAAAGTGGACAGAAGAAAAAAAGAATGTAGAAACTGCTTGGACAAATACTACATTACAAAGTGCCAATGGAGAATACAGAGTCATGCTAAAGGAAAATATAAGAAAGGATGCTTGAGAGAATGATGAAGTATAGGAGACTATAGATGAGAGGAAACACATGAATGCTGCAAAAAGATGAGGATTAGAGAAAGATACTGTATAATTGTGGTGACGAACCTATGGCACGTGTGCCATAGGCGGCATGCAGAGCCCTCTCTGTGGGCATGTGCATCGTCGCCCTAGTCCTAGGACTTCAGTCCCATCCATGAGCAACCTGCATCAAAATCTCCCCGGGCAAGTGGCTTTTTAAGCTGGGTTTTATAAAACCTTTTCATTTTAGGCCTGCGCTGCCGTATGCAAAAAAAAAAAAAAAATTCAATCAATCAATCAATTTCAACTTCTCGTGGGGGAAAAAAGATCTCGCAAAGTTGGAATTGATTGAACTTTATTTTTAGTCTCACACAGCGGCGGAGGAAATGACCCATCGAAGCTGGAAAGAAGGTGCCGTGCCACGTGGGGGTGGGGGGATCGGCGGGAGCAGAGTGCTCCAAGCGAGGGGGGGTGGAGTGGAGTGGCAGGACGCTCCATGAGAGGGGTGGGGCAGGGCCTGTGCATGGGGTGGAGAAGCAACGCAGCAGCGCTAGCATGGTGGTAGACAAGTTGCTTCCCTCCCCCTGCCAGACACCTGCCAAAGCCCCACAGGGTAAGGTTGCCGTGCCCACCCCACCCAGATGCCCTCGCCTCCACCAAGGATTTTTTTACTAACCTGCTTTTCAGCTGCATTCCCTTTCTCCATTCACTTCTCATCCTTCGCCGCATGTTTGTGGGACTATCAGTAAAAAAAAAAAGGTTTCATCAGACTTTCTAACTTCTCATGAGATCTGAAGAAGTTAGAAGGTCTGATGGAACTTTTTTTTTTTACCGATAGTCCCACAAACACGTGGCAAAGGCTGAGAAGGGAACGGAGGAACGGAATGCAGCTGAAAGGCAGGTTAGTAAAAAAAACACTTGGGGGAGGCAAAGGCATCTGGGCGGGGCAGGCATGGCAACCTTACCCTGCATGGTGGCAAGAGGGTAGGGTGCATGCCCTTCCTATGCCAGGCCAGGCCCTGCAGCCCTGGGGTGGCCGTGCTGGGAGGCAGTGGGCAGGGCGTTGAGGTGGGGGCTGGCAGGCCGACCAAAGCAGCAAGTTGAGTGCCAGAGGCTCAGGAAGGGAGGGTGCTGAAATGGGCGGTCGGGCCATTGGCAAGAGCAACGTGGCTCAGCAGAAATCTTCCTTTGTTTCCTTGCACGCAGTGGCGAATCGCAAAGGAAAGAAAGGCAAGGAAAAAAGATCAATCAATCAATTCCAACTTCTCGTGAAAGATCGCAAAGTTGGAATTGATTGACTGACCCTTTTTCCCTAAAAAAACTTCCTTTGTTTCCTTGCACGTGGTGGTGGTGGATCACGAAGGAGAAACAGCATGGGGCTGGGAGTCAGGTAAGAAAAGAAAGGCAGTTTCTGGGGGGAGCGAGGATTTCTTTCCTTACCTGCCCCACTTGTTCCAAGGCCACTTTCCACTGAGCCACATTGCTCTTGCCAATGGCCCAACTGGCCATTTCAGCACCCTCCCTCCCCGAGCCTCTGGCGCTCCACCTGCTGCTTTGGTGGCTCTATAGGCAGAGCTGCGAAGTTCTCTTCTCTGGCAGAGAGGAGAACTTCGCAGCTCTGCCTACAGAGCCACCAAAGCTGTAGCTCAGGGGTCCTCAAATTACAGCCCGATCTCTCTTTTTATCCAGCCTGCCTCAACCTCCCGGGCAAGCCATTCAATCGCGAGGAGAGTATGGGTGGATGGTGGCGAGAGCCCCAGATAGTGGCAGGATGGCAATTTGATGGGAGATGTTTTTTCCCAGTTTCTTCCTCGCGCACCCAAGGGCGCACTTGTGCTTTGGCCTTCCTCTCTCTTCTCACCTATTCGCGTTTTTACCTCAGGGCTGGGCTGAGAGGTTTAGGCCTCACTAGCAGCCTTGGCCTCGCTTAGGGACCAAGCCTTGTGATGACAATGCCACTGCTGCTGCTGCTTCTGAGGCGGATCTTTCACTAGGCACTACAGAATGCAAGCCCCAGCCTCCACTACTGCTGCTGCTGCCGCCATGGTGGCCAAAAGGAAACTGGTGCCACCAGCCCTCAACATCAGCCCTACCATCGCTGAGGGACCCAGCCCCACCAGCGGTTGGAGTGAGGCTGCTGGAGTGGGGCTCCGGTTATAGGTCTGAGGGGAGCGAGGTATTTGTGAGGGGCAGCCAGGGTGAGTGAGAAAAAAGGAGGATAATTTGCTCCTGTAAGGTTATTTCATGGTTGTGAGGGGTTGTGTAGAGCTGAGGTGATGAAAGGTCGGGGGAGCCGCTGGGAGGGAGGATGAAGTTCACCTTTGAAGGAGCATCCCGATCCACAAACGGGGGGGGGTGGTGCCGCATCCAGGCAAAGCCCCAAGAGATAGCCAAAGCTGGAGGTGGTGGAGCAGCTTGGAGGAACCGGGACTGCCAGTGCTGGTGGTTGAGAGAAACTTCATTGGCCTTTGGGGTCCAGGAAATGGTGGAGGAAGGATGGGGGCATTGGGATGTGCCTCATGGGAAAGAGAAATGAGGTCCTGCCAGGCAGGTTCTTCTGCCCTGAGACGGTCTGGAATGCCAGAGTTAAAATGAAGGGTCTTTGGGGGGGGTGTCTCTGAGGATGGTGGTTTTCTTGCAGACGTTTCAGGACACAAAGTGGGATAATAAGTGAACTAATTATGTTACCTAGTTTGGGTCATGAGACGTCTACAAAAAAGCCATAAAGCTCAGAGAGGACCAAGGAACCCACAACCGTCCTCCTCCTCCACTTCTTTTCTTCTCCTCGACTCCACAACCCCATTCTCTTCTGGCACTGCTGATTTTACCTAGTTTGGGTCATGAAACATCTGCAAGAAAGCCACCAAACTCAGAGAGCAGCAAGGACTCCACAGCCACCCTCCTTCTCCTCTTCTCCTTCATTCCACAAACCACCTCTCTTCTGGCATTGCTGATGTTACCTAGTTTGGGTCATGAAACGTCTGCAAGAAATGCTGAATGGAAATGGCACCCCTGCCCTGCCTCCTGCCTTGCCTCACTTCACCCCACAGGACGAGTCTCCTGCCCACTGTCCCACCCACCAGAGACTCCCTGGATCTCCCCCAACCATGCCCGGCCCGCACAGGAATCCCTTCCTATGAGCAATATCAAGGTGGCCGTGCCCACCCCGGCCATGCCCACCCAGCCTGCGATGACCACTGCATCCACACCCACCCAGTGGGCCATACCCACCCAGCACCCAATGATAAATAAGTGGGGTTTGGGTTGCAGTTTGGGCACTCGGTCTCTAAAAGGTTCGCCATCACTGCTGTATAATATATACAATACTGTGTATAGAGAAGAAAAGGTAAGTGCCAAGATTATAGTCCAAATCAGCAATGAACAATTCAGGTGAGAAGCAGAGGCAGAGGAAATGCAATGCAAGCGATTCTGAGGGAAATTTAACATTATTTTGGAAATGGATGGGCTAAACAGGAAGCCTTCAGCAGGGTGAGTATTATTAAAAACTGATAGTGACAAAATTACCTGGGATAAAAGGTAAAATGTTTAAGAGATCTGTATGTGAATGTTCATGGATATGAAACAAATGCTATCAAAGTCACTCTCCCAAAAAGAAAAAGATGAAGCGAAATAATAAATGCTATAATATTGCTGAAAACAATAAGGCTGAGAATCTAGGTTGTATAAACTGTGTAAACAGTAAATGGAGAGATAATTTGCTTGTGGAATATCTGTACGTTTAATGTTCTTTTTTATTATCATTTTTTGTAAAGACTGTATCTATACCTGGGAGAATGTCATAATTGTTTCTCTTTAACAAAGGGGAAGTAAAGGTAGCAAAAGTGAATGATCAAAACCGCAGGGGAATTATAGTTTGTTCAGTGTGAAAGTACTTGGCAGAAATCTAAACAAGAGATGACAATAAGCAAACGTCCAGTGGAGTTTTGCTGTTGGATGGTGTGCCAGCCAGGTTTTACTCTGCAGAATGTTGCTGAGAAATGGATGTATGAGAAAAAGAAGGCTTATTGTTTGTTTACTTTTAAAGAAAATGTTTGCTATTGAATAGCCTTTAATTATTGGACATTTTATGCAACTTCAGAGATTGGTTCCTGAATGCAATAATAATTATAGAAATGCATTAGAATAAATAAGATGCTTAGCAAATGATTCACAGAATAAGGCTAGAATGTATAACATGTGCTTGCTTATTTAATGTATTTATGGATAAATGAATAAGAAATGTTTGCAATGAAATGTGAGTCATGTTTCTTGGGGACATAAAATAAGTGTTCTTTTCAACGCAGATAAAGCTGTGTCATTACAGTCATTCAGGTAGAATGTAGGGTGCTGCAAGCAGTATGGATCCAAAAATTAAAAGAAGATAGATTAAAGCACTGAGCAACTGCAACTTCAAATAAATGCTTAAAAAATAGAGAAAGGAGATGAATTAGTATACCTTAGTAGAATATTTACTAAATATGGAGAAACGGAGAAAATTTCACACATGCAAAATTGCAGTAGAAAGATAGTGAGTAGTATGTGGTCTGTTGCAAGGAATAAATGAGACTTGGAGATGTCAGAGAAACATAAAAGTTAGTTTAATACAATGGGGAAGGAGTACTTAAAAAGTGTGTCTGAGAAAATAAGAAGAGACAGGGTCAAGAATGAATGGAAGCTAAAGGAATGTGGACTGAATGCAGAAATGAATACCCAGTACAATAGAAGTATTTTGAGTTGGTTTGCTAATATGAAAGGAAGGACTAAAGATTAAATTGGAAAACAAATAGTGAACCAATAGAGAGGGAGAGGAAGACAGACGAAATATATCTGAATAAAGTTGATGAGATAGAAATGACAAATTTTTAAAAAATCAAAGATAATACAATGAAATGTTGTATGAACATGTTAAAATGCAATGGTGATTTGCAAGGCTAGAAAGATATGGAGAAGTATAACAAACAGTGTTCATGTAGACTAGTTTTAGTTTGCTTCCATTCCTTTTTGCGATCTCATGCTTTTAAAATCTTTGACTTACTATTTCTTAGTTCTTTTCTGTGCTATGCATTATGCTGCTTGCCCCAAATGCAAATAGTGCAACTATCCTACACTTTCAATTCCTAATTTGATCACCAGAACTATAATCTCAATGCTAGCAACTCCTATAAAGGACAAGCTCTATTTAAGACAATCCAAGACATTGTGGATTCTGTGGATGTTGTTTCAAGCTTGGAAGAAGGAAGTTTTAAAGGAGGATTACAAGTTTTAATGAAGGATTACAATGAAAGATTAAGTAATAAAGGATTAAGTAAGAAGCATGAGAACTGAACTAGGCTTAAAACCTTAACCCTAACCCTAGACCATGGGTGTTCAAGCTTTTGGCTTGCCTGGGCCACATTGAGTGAAGAGGAATTGTCTTGGGCTGCATATAAAATATATAATATAATTAATGTATATAAATCACATAATAATGTTAAAAGTTTACCATTTTGTGGGACTGCATCATTAGCTGTCTAGGGTCCCATGCAGCCCATGGGCCACGGATTGTACACAACTGGTCTAGACAAAGCCCTAATTTAATTCTTGTTCCAAACTGAATAATAACAAAGAGGCATCTGTTGGTGTCATAAGACGTATGATACACTGAAATATCTGCATTCAATTTACCATTGCAATGCTGTTCCTGTTGAGCTACATCTATATAAAGTAAGCGTACTTCAGCTGATGTAAAGGAATTTCTCTCATATTACCTATGTGTTCCATACCCTCTCTATCTCAGCTCCAGCTCCCACATTAAGAAGATGAGAGGGGCTGAAAAATATTAAGAACCCAATTGGGATGTTGGAATTAACCCATTCACCTTAACATTTTACATATCATATATGAGAACATCTAGTCCTTACTTCCACCTGATGTCCAGCATTTCACCCCTTTTAGGAATAGCTTTTCTGTTATTGTTGCTGGGCATTGCCTGCTTCTTGGCCAACTGGGGAAAGTTGTTTCTGGATGTTTGTTGCAAACAGGGCTGTTCAGCAAAAAAAAAATCTGGGACAATGTGTGACTGTTTTAAGACATTACAGTTATGTGCAAATTTTGCATTCTTCCATTCTCCAAAAGACATTTTTCACAACCTTAAGAACAAGTAAATTACAACTGGCCATTTATTGTTGTAAATTACAACTGGCCAACTGTCAGAACTGTATAGCAAGGCAAAGGAAGATGACAGTACCACTGAATGAGAAAGCCATCTAAGAGCTATTATTTGCTAGTTGTTTGAGTTAGGAGTGGTAAACAAAATGACTCGTCATATGATAATCCAACTGGCATAGTGAGATTTTCTTGCAGTTACATTAGTCTTTCTGTTACAAGATGCCTAAGAAACTATTGTGGACTATACATAACATTGTATGGTTCTGAAACTACATAGTGTTCGCTCACAAACCAGGAAAACATACAATTATCTGGCAATATTAGGATGATTTTAGACATGTCAACTTTCAACACAGAGTATATTTCATAATCATATAATCTACACGAATATAATTATGTTTGACAATTGAATTCTGATGGGGAATAATGACTGGCCAAGCTTATTATATTTTCCAGGTATCTTTGCCTAAGTAAAATATAGCTCAAAAAGTAAGAACGAAGACATCATGTGCACAATTCCTTTATGCATTTTCCAATCACAGGCTAGTAGCATGTATTTGTTTGTTTTCCCATCAAGAGCTCTCTGTGGTGAAAATCTGTGTTTGGCAATCACTCCATGTATACCATGTCAATTTAATATTAAAAACAAAATAGTTGAAAAAATATTATCCCAAGAACATACGAAAAATTATAAATATTCAGCACCTCAAGCTTTTGATATACTTTAGTGCACATGAACGGAGTAGCTGTCAAAATTACAACAGGCAACTCAAGTAATTATGCAGATTTATGCAAAACATTAACAAGAAGAATTAAATGCACAAATGAGGTGGCTACACTTGAATTGTTAAGATTATGAATAATTACCATGAATCTTTTTTGCTCTTAATATAACTTGTTTTTGATAAACAAAGCCTTAATTATCAGAATCCTTTGGAGAATATTGGTGACCTTCATTAATCTTACAAAACAAGTCTCTTGTGTTCTGCATTGTAAAAAAGCACATGCTTAGAATAAGTACATAGACCATGGGAAAAGCATATGCTAATGGCCACTACAAAACTGTTGTGCACTATAGCTGTGATTTTCTCTAAAACATCTGTACATAGCATCTAGCAAAAGAATTGTGAGTTTTGTGAAATTTGAGAAGAAGACATGATGTTTTCTGAAGGTAGGTAGGATACGAATTTTGGGTTATATAAAAACTTCACAATCAGATGTTTTGTATGTATGTATTATGTATGTTGAGGAGGGAGACAACAGAAGAAAATTATAACCATTTGCTTACAAGAGGCACTCTAAAGCAGAACCTGCTGGAAAAACAATCTTTAACCCTTCCAATTGAGGAGCCTATTTTCATTCAGGTATGGACTAGTGATCCATAGAAGAATGCGTACATTTCTATGAATGGAAATATTTTTTTGTAATAGAATGGATGAGGTATGATTTCCCTCGGCTTTCTAAACTATCTTACACATTGCACTTTTAGATGGAAAAAGGATGATGGGAATGTTACGTATTTATGTATTTGCTACAACTCAGTTGGAATGCCCAATAGTATTTTAAAAAGTCATAGGTCATATGAAATAAACAAATGTAAATTTTAATGAAAGAAGGTACAAAGAAAGGATGGAAAGAAGAAACGATTTACCGTATATGGCATTTTTTGACTTCTCCAAATGGATTATATTAATTATCCCAATAAGATTGGTACCATCCTTCCATAATTTTGATGCCCTCCATTACTAGGGAGAATATCATAATTCACAACCAACATGTCAAATTCTACTGCTAATGGACTGGAGCTGGTGGTATGACTACCTAGAAAGTCCAAGTGAGATTTGAACCTCAGAATGTCCAGTCACTTCTTATTCTGATGCTAGTATCCCTATAGTTCATGAATTTATTCCCAAGTAAATGTATATTAGATTGCAACCTTCATTATTACACAAATTCCAACCCAAAATTTCATTAAGGAATGACATGGAAAACAATAACCAGAAAGGAAACTGATCAACACACAATTCTAATGGCATCTAAGACCTCCTTCCTGCTCAAAATCAACTACTTTTGATAGTTTGTATGACTTGGATAGTAATGCAAAGACTATATAAAATTCCATGTTCTTTTTTTGCATCTGAAACAATCTACTGACATCTCTCTTCAACTATCATAGCTCTACTTGAACTAGTCCTAGTACTTTCTCATAGAACTACAATCCCCCAGTTCCTTTTGCAGTGGGCAAAAGCCTATAGAACCAGTTCTATCCTATAGTGCAACTGCAGCCTGGCATCTCATTCATGCCGCAGGACTTTCTATCTCTTCCCTAATCTTCTGTTTTCCTGCTTCCATTTCCTCCATCGGTTTTCATTCTGCAGATGCCACTTTCCAAAGGCAAACATGTCTCCGACATTTGGCCAGCTGCTCCACTGCAGAAAACTACAGAACCATTTCCATTTCTGCTTCACTGGTAATTTTTACATTGCCCTCCTTCGTTCAGATAAACAGTGGGACCTCTTTCAGTCCCCTCGGTTAATTTCAGAATTAATTTGCAAGGCTGTCATCAACGGTGTAACAATTCACTGATCAACAGTTGCAGTTCTTCATAACACTGTCAAACTCCCAGCTGCCACTGTGCCAGTCTGGGCTTCATGGTTGTTTTTCTCCTCATTCTTTTTTCCTGTTTCCTCCTAACTTTATTCTTTTGCCCAGGCCTAGACATTATGCCTTGGGACTACTAGTAAAGGAGGACTTTAGAAGCATTAAGTCTTTACTGCCAGCTACAGTATCTCTTCCCTAGAGAGTCAGCTGTCAGATCAATGGTGTTTTTGTCATAAAAAATCTCTCCAAAGGGACTCAAATTTGTTTTGGCAAATGTCAAGTAGCTTTGATGCATAAAAACCCACTTAAAGAGGTCACATTTCAACAAAGCTTTTCCTTTTAAAAAAAAAAAAGGGGGGGGGAGGGTAGCTGCACAGTTATGCATTTAATGTGTTTTGTTTTAAAAAGCGCTGGGTCTTAAAAAGGAGGAGAAACAAAAATGGGGCCATCAGTGCAACACATAGCTGCATTTTGCTAGTTATATGAGTCCTTTGTGGTAATATAACACATTAATCACCATGTTGGAAAATCCGTCTACCAAAACTCATATGGTGGACATATCTAGGGACCTTGGGAGATTCTGAGATGCTTTTGGGGTGAATGGAATTTCTTCACAATGAACAGCTTTAAAACTATTTGAAACATGAACTTTTTCCAAATGGGCTTTGATAATAACTTGAGGAAGAGCTAGAAGAGTCACAGACAAGGCAAAGGTCAGATAAGAGAAATCTAAGTCCAAATAGAAATGGAATCTCAGAAAACATCTCTGACCTAACCTCTCTAGTCCCCTTTAGAATGAAGTTGGGAGGGGGAAGCACATTCAGTTGCAATCCTATAATAAAAGTAGTTTTAGTATTCATGATTGTGAAGCTCAAGACTAGTTTACTTCAAAGGGCTGACATCATGGGACTGAATATTTGCACAAAGGCGTGTATTCAATTTATACACAAACTGAAAGATAATATGTTATGAATTGCATATTAATTAATATTATTAATTAATTCTCCATGAAGAGAATCTTCTCCCCAATTTGAGATAAGAGAAAGCTAACTGTGACAAATGTGTGGTAAAGAGAAGACATTATGTATATGCTCTGAGGCAATTCTACCCAATCACGTCCAGCGAGTCTGCAAAAGATGCCAAATCGTGCATGCAGCCTTGTACCATTTAGACCTTTCACATCCGAACAGCAAGGTTCGTTCAAACAATACTGAATGTACATATACACTATGTAATTACATATATGTAAAAGTGTTTGGAAACAAAGTCTATTGGAAATGGGGCCATTAACATTGCCCAGCAATATCCAACAGGTGTGGGGTGGGGGGAGGCGAGGTTCAAATCTATAAGAAGGCAGGCACAATAATGCAATCCGATGCTTTCTTTACAACAGCAGATTTTCATATTTTGGCCTGTTTGTGGTTACTGCTTTGCAGAAACAAATGGCTAGGTCCTAAATATGAAATAAATAAGTCTAAATCCCTTTGTTTCCCAAAAATATTATCCTTCTAAAAAAAATTAAAGTGATCTCTTATCACTTTATTGTGAAAGGGGGAGGATATTTCTTTGGAAGTAGAAAAGGTGCAGAGAAAGGTTAATATCCCTGAAATTAACACATTTTTTTCCATGTTAAAAAGCCATCTCAAAATGTGATGTCTTGAAAGATTAAATTGGAGAAGCAAGAATCTGATGTTCAGCATTTCAGAATCTTTTCTGAGATGAATAGGACTTCCTTTCATCTCCATCAATTTGATCAATGACACATTTTTGAAAGTTTTCACCCAAACTCTAATACACGGCTTTGAACTGAATTTTTTTTTAGCATTTATTTTCCAAGTACCTGAAATGATATTCAGAGCAATAATTTCTACTCATTGCCCAATGGCATCATTGTTATTAGAAGAGAGGTACTTTTTTTCTGAATTCCTCCCTCCTGCCTCCTCTTGCCAAGTGCAGAGAACATCAAAATGTCAAGTGCAACTTAGCTTTCAAATTCCCCTCAAAACCCTTCATTAAATCCTAAAGTTGCCAACAAGGGTCCTAACTACTCCACCTATGTAAGGCTGCTACATAATTGAGATATGGTTTTTTTCAAGTAAAAATGATAATAAACAAACATTATTAAGCAGCATTTATTCCTCAAGTGCTTTTTTATGGCTGGAACATTTATCAGTGTCTGTGCTAAGAGTTGCATAAAACACTTTTACTTTTTAATCAAATCCTTCCAATCATCTCATCTGATTCTTTACACCTATTCTTAGTTCTCTTGTCTTTTTATCTCTAGATGCTTATTGGTACTCAAAATACCCCTATTAACTAGTCTCATTTCTAACAAGCCTCTACACTCCCATGGGCTATATTATGAGAATAAATCTGGTGTTTGTCTGAGTTTCTTTGTTTTCACTCCTCTTCTGCTCTTCTTCTGCCATAGGAGATTAAAAAAAAATGTTCTCCTTTCTACAGGCACAGTGCAGGGGTGCAAAACCTTTGCTCCCAGGCACAATCAGGAGACTGTGAATTCTAGTGCCGCCTTAGGCATGAAAGCTGGCTGGGTGACTTTGGGCCTCTCATCTTTTTCAGCCTAACCCTAAGTCAAACCAAAGGGTTATTGTGGGGAAAACAGGAGGAGGAAAGATTATTGGTATGTTTATTGCCTTGCATTATTTATAAAAATGATAAAGATGGAATAAAAATCTATTAAATGCTTAAATAAAACTATATATTGAATATGACATCTAATTCCCATCTAGAAGCTGCCAAAAAATTGTACAGAAATCCTCAACTTTATAAATGTGCTTACACCAGAAACAATAAAGAAATAATTTCACTATTTTCTACTGTAGAACTATTATAACAAGACTGTAAAAATTCAGACAACCTTTAGATGGAAGGAAAGAGACTTTTCTATATCATTTGTGCCCATCCATGGTTGTTCATATTTTTGAATCACAGATATGGTTATTTTAAGATTTTGACTTGGGATTTCCTGATTGTTTTTCCATCTAGCTACTAACTAGAATTGATCCTACTTATCTTTTTCAAGATCAACCAAGGACAACTTTAATGCCAACTCCTATGATCAAGAAGTTGTACAAACTGTAACTGATAAAATTATTAAGTGGA
This sequence comes from Protobothrops mucrosquamatus, assembly GCF_001527695.2. Classification (NCBI taxonomy): domain Eukaryota; kingdom Metazoa; phylum Chordata; class Lepidosauria; order Squamata; family Viperidae; genus Protobothrops; species Protobothrops mucrosquamatus. Next base: position 703,199 of record NW_015387226.1, read on the forward strand.
CAGATGATAACCATTTTAATTATATCAACTTAAAGTAATTTAAATAAAAATGGTTTTTTCCTGGTCCTGCCTCTTGGAGGGACCATGGTTCAGTGGCTTAAAGGTCTATACTCCAACGTCCTACCACCATGTGACAGAGTGAGCTCCTGTCACTTGCCTCAGCTCTTGCCATCCTAGCAGTTCAAAAGCATGTAAGTGCACCACTTTGGTGGGAAGGTAACAGCATTCCATGTTTTCACCATGCACTTTGAATAGAATAGAATAGAGCTGGAAGGGACCTTGGAGGTCTTCTAGTCCAGCCTCCTGCTCAAGCAAAAGAACCTATACCATCTCAGACAAGTGACTGTCTAGCCTCTTCTTAAAAATCTCCAGTGATGGAGCGCCCACGATTTCTGGAGGCAAGCTGTTCCACTGGTTGATTATCCTTATTGTCAGAAAGTTTCTCCTTAATTCCAGGTTGCTTCTCTCTTTAATCAGTTTCCAACCATTGTTTCTTGTCCTTCCCTCTGGTGCTCTGGTGAGCAACGTGACCTCCTCTTCCTTGTGGCAACCCCTCAGATACTAGAATACTGCTATCATGTCTCCCCTATTTCTTCTTTTCTTTAGACTAGCCAAACCGAAGTCCCACAGCCTTTCTTCGTATGTTTTAGTCTCCAGGCCTTTGATCATCTTAGTTGCTCTTCTCTGAATTTTTTTCAAACTCTCAACATCTTTTTTATGATATGGTGACCAAAAATGGCTGCAGTATTCCAGGTGCGGTCTTACTAGGGTTTTATAAAGCAGTACAAATACTTCACGTGATCTTGATTCTATGCCTGTTTTACAACCCAGGGTTGTATTAGCTTTTTTGGTTGCTGCTGCACACTGCTGGCTCATAGTCAAGTGATCGTCCACTAGGACTCCAGGATCCCTCTCACAGTTACTGTTTTTAAGCCAGGACTTGTCCAATCTGTACTTGTACCTTTGATTTTTCCTGCCTAAATGTAAAACTTTGCTTTTCTCCACATTGAAACTCATTTTGTTGGATAGGGCCCGTTGTTCAAGTTTGTCTTGATCTTTTTGGATCCCGAGTTTGTCTTCTGGGGTGTTGGCTACTCCTGTCAGTTTGGTGTCATCTGCAAATTTGATGAATTCCCCTTCAATTCCCTCATCTAAGTCATTTATGAAGATATTGAAGAGTACTGGGCCTAAGACAGAACCTTGTGGTACCTCACTGCATACTTCTCTCCATTTGGATGTAGTGCCGTTGAGGACTACTCATTGAGTACGGTTTGCCAGCCAGCTACAGATCCATCTGGTGGTGATGTTGTCTATTCCACCATTTTCTAGCTTACCAAGGAGTAAGTTGTGGTCAACTTTACCAAATGCCTTACTGAAATCTAAGTATGCTACGTCCACAGCATTTTGCTGGTCTACTAGTTTAGTCACTTTATCAAAGAATGAAATAAGATTGGTTTGGCACGATCTGTTTTTAACAAACCCATGCTGTCTACTGGTTATGACTTTTTTTACTTCTAGTTGTTCGCAGATCTGTTTTTTGATTATCTTTTCTAGGATCTTCCCAGGTATTGATGTTAAACTGATTGGTCTGTAGTTTTCTAAGTCCATTTTTTCCCCTTTCTTGAAGATGGGAACCTTTTCCAATCCTCAGGTAATTCCCCGGTGCTCCAGGATTTATGAAAGATGTGGTGCAGTGGTTCTGAAATAACATCTGCTAGCTCCTTCAGAACTCTGGGAAGTAGTCTGTCAGGTCCCGTTGATTTATATTTATCAAGGTTGGATAGATGTTCTCTTACCATTTTCTTGCTTATTTTAATTTTTGTTTCTAGTATGTCTTTTGCAGTGGTTTTCTTGGTATGTTGGGCTATAATTTCTTTTTGTGTAAAGACTGATGAGTATGAGTTAAGTAGCTCTCCTTTCTCCCTATTGCCTGTTATTTCCTTGCCATCTTCTCTCTTTAGTGGGCCTACAGTTTCCTTGACTTTTTTCTTGTTAATATGTTGGAAGAAACTTTTTTTTATTATCGTTGATTTCTGTTGCAAGTCTTTGTTCGTTCTGAGCCTTTGCTTTCCTGACTTCATCTTTGCATGTTCCGGCTGTCTGCTGATAATAATAATAATAATAGTAAAGTTGGAAGGGACCTTGAAGGTCATCTAGTCCAACCCCCTGCTCAGGCAGGAAACCCTATACCATTTCAGACAAATGGCTGCCCAGTCTCTTCTTAAAAACTTCCAGTGTTGGAGCATTCACCACTTCTGGAGGCAGGTTGTTCCACTGGTTAATTGTTCTCACTGTCAGGAAGTTTCTCCTTAGTTCTAGATTGCTTCTCTCCTTGATTAGTTTCCACCCGTTGCTTCTTGTCCTGCCTCCAGGTGCTTTGGAAAATAGCTTGACTCCCTCTTCTTTATGNACAGTTACTACTATTGAGCAAGGTGCCACCTATGCTGTACTTGTGCAATTGGTTTTTCTTGCCTAAATGTAGAACCTTGCTTTTTTCACCATTGAATTTCATTTTGTTAGATAGTGCCCAGTGTTCAAGTCTGTCCAGATCCTTCTGTATCTTAAGCCTGTCTTCTGGAGTGTTGGCTATTCCTGCCAGCTTGGTGTCGGCCTTAGTTATCGGCCCCTCTTTCCATGTTTTGTATTTGTCCTTTTTGTCTTTCAGTTTGTCACAGAGATCTTTGTGCAGCCATGCTGGTTTCTTCTTGAATTTCTTGTTTTTCTTTCTCGATGGTATTATGCTGATATGGGCTTTTATGATCGCATTTTTCAGGGTTTCCCACGCTTCTTGGGTTGTTTTCCCCTTTAGGATTTTCATCCATGGGATCTTTCCTAGGTTTTTGTTAAAGTCAGCTCTTTTGAAATTTAAGACACTGGTTGGATTGTTTTCTATTGTTAGTGTCTGCATTAAATTTCCATATGATGTGATCACTTTCACCCAAGGTTCCAGCAATTTCAATTCCCTCTATAACTTCTTCTCTATTTGTAAGGATTAAGTCCAGTATAGCTTTATGTCTAGCTCCCTCCTCCACCTTTTGGGTGACAAAGTTGTCGGCTAGGTTGGTTAGGAATCTGTTTGATCTCTGCTCACTGCAGAGTTTGTCACCCAGTTGATATCTGGATATTTGAAGTCTCCTATTACTACTGTGTATGCTTCCCACATACGTTTTAAACTGGTTGGCAAAGAGTTTATCTATTTCTTCTAATTGGTTGGGTGGCCTGTAATATACACCTATGGCAATGTCACTTTTTTTCTCTTGTATATTGACTCATATACATTCTGGAGAGATTTTATCTTTGATCATGTGTGTTTCTGTAGATATGTAGTGTTCTCTTACATATAGTGCAACTTGCCCTCCTCTTTTTGTAGATCTGTTTCTTTTGAACAATTTGTATCCATCCTTCAGTCCATTCCATTCATGGGTTTTGTCCCACCAGGTTTATGCCAACTATGTCATACTCTCCCTCATGTACTATTGCTTCTAGTTCGCCCTGTTTGTTCTCCAAGCTTTAAGCATTTGTATATAAGCCTTTAAGACTTTTATGCCTTCCATGGGTATGTTTCCTGCATCTCTTGATTGTTGTTTGAGTTTTTCTTTTTTATCATCACTGCCTATCTCATTGTTTGATTTGTTTTCTTGAGATTTGTGATTGGTTTTGGGTTCTAGAGATTCTAGAGATTGGTTACCCTCCCCCCTCAGTTTTAGTTTAAAGCCCTCCTGATGAGTTGGGCCAGTTTTTTTCCAAGTATATTTTTGCCTGTTTTCATGAGGTGCAGCCCATCCCTTGCCAAGAATCCTTCGTGTAGGAAATGCAGTTCATGATCCAGGAAACCAAAGTTTTCTTGGCAACACCAACCCTTTAGCCAATAGTTTATTTCTAAAATTCTTTTTTCCCTCAATTGGTGTTGGCCTTTCATTGGGAGTACTGATGAGAACACTACTTGTGCTCCTAGCTTCTTAACTTTATTGCCTAGTTGTGTGTAATCTCTATTGTACTCAGGCTGTTTGTTGCGTCATTCGTCCTATGTGGAGGAGGAGGAAGGGGTAGTAATCTGTAGGCCTAATTATTCTGGTTAGGTTCTCAGCCACATCTTTGATTTTTGTTTCAGGGAAACAACATACCTCCCTGGGTTGTATGACTGGTCTGCAGATGGATGGTTCTGTTTCTTTGAGGATAGAATATCCTATTACGAACACTCACCTTCCTTTTCTGCGGGCTGCAGTCTGGGGTGCTTTTCTGTTAATCTCAGGTGTCTTTGTTGATGTAGCTTTTGGGGAGATATTTGAAGTGACTTTTTTAGGGATATTTGAAGTTGTTTCTTTGCTAGGTGTCTGCATGTTTTCTTTGAGGGAGAGGTTGTTTCCGTCTAAGGGAGAAATCGATTGCTCAGTTTTAATGGGAGTGCTTCTGGTTTGATAGGATTGGGCAGAAAGGGTTTGTTTGTTGTATGCTGTTTCTTTCTTTGAGTATTGTGTTTCCTTCTGTGTGTGACGTACCTCCATTTGTCTTCCTCCAAGGGTTTATCAGTAGGGTCAAATCTGGGAGTCATTTGTTCATTATTTGGGTGGAGCTTTCTTTCGTACATTGGGGCTTGGCTAGAGTTGCCTCTAAGTTCCTAACTTTTTCCTGTAGTAGTTCACATAATTGGCATCTAATGCATGTATAGTTTGGGTGTTCTTTGGGCATGAGCGCATACATGAAACATGTATTGCACACCACAATAGTATCAGTCACCTGTTCCATGAGTTTGTTGTTTGAAAATCTCTTTTTGATTGGTGGATGTGCTTTGCTGTTAGCCTTATTTCTAGCTTCTCTGTTCTGGGTAATTATGCCTATTTTTCTATCCTTTTTCTGCCTGTTTGTGCTACCTTGTTATTTATTTAATCTTTTTACTATTGTGTTAGTTTTATTTATCATTTTCTTCCCTCTATTTTTTTTTAAAGTTTTTGAGCTCCAATTCCTTTTTCTTTTTTTACTGGGGTCTTCCCTCCTTTCCTATTGGGATCTCAAACTTAATTGTTGCCTTCACTTCTGTTGCTCACTTCTCTGGCCTCTTGTTGTTTTCTCTTTCAGCTCCCTTCTGTCCTTCAGTGCTCATCTCTGCTCTGGTCAAGCCTCCATTCAGCTTTCCGGTCGGCTCAGCTGCTCTGTCTGGTCTGCTCCTCTCAGCCAGCCTCTCTTGCTTTGCACTGTGGAGTGATGTCAGGCTGGCCACATGACCACAGAAACATCTTGGATGGTGCTGGTTCAATAGCTTAAAGAATTGGAGATGAGCATGACTAGTGGAATAAAACCCGCAGGGACTCCTTTACCTTTTTTATCTTTACATATTTTCTATTCTGCCTGCCCCATTCCATTTTTTAATAGCCAGCACCTAGTTCAGCTGTCGAACTAACTGTTAGACAAATATTAATCTGTGCTTATTTTTAATCATAGTGACTGAACACAAGCAAGCATCTTTAACTCTCCTTGACTGAGTCCACATTAGCCAATAGTGTTCCAATCTTACCACTTTCCCATATCTTGTTTGATCATTGCTTCTAAATATACATGAGGAATAACTTCAATTATGAAGCATTAAGGAAGAAAGAAGTTAAGCAAGCATTTGAACAGAAAAGGCAATCTTTATTCATTTGATTGATTGATTGATTAAAGCCAATAACCATTATATGGAGCAGAATCCTAGGAGACCAGTTCTTTAGAGAGTTGCAGTACACGAGCTAAATCCCAGTAGAGAAAATGAAGTAGGAACAATCTGGTTTTGCAGCTTTGCTCTATCAGAGGAACCTGGATACAGAAAACCTGTGTCATGTTGCTAGACTAATGCAAAGTTTGAAGAGGGCCTTAAAAGATTAATTTTGGTTGTGTGCACCCAGCACACTGAACCACAAAGTAGCAAATAGCTCAAGTGGTCAGTTTATAGTTTGATGTGCCAAGTGAACCCAGGAAATTGGGTTAATTGACTAAACTGTTGTTAAATTAACCATGGGAAAGGGTGTCATGTGAGCACAGCCATAACTTACGTCAACTGGGGCTAAAGAGCAGACCTTGCTCTCAGGAAACAGCAGGGGTTTCCACAGTCCATTTCAATTCAAGATTGAGAACTGTCCTTCAACCCTGAAATAACCTTTAGACAGAGGAAGAGGTAACAATGATTCCAGAAATACATGAAAGATAAGGAACAAGGAAGCAGAATGAGGAGCAACTGTACAGACTAACCAAAGAAGAAAGGGGGATAGCATCAATAATCTCTTTTAATATAAAGCAATTCAATATACAAGCAAATAATAAGGGTCTTTCATTTTAATCTGTGGCTGAAAACCCTAATGGAAAATATACTTCACATTACAGCAGTAATGCCAGTCACGTTATTATCCTTGTTTATTGGACTTTCTATTTGTTGACTACCAAAGTCTCTTGACAGTTCAACTCAACTCCTAATTTGAAAGGCAGTCAATTGAGTGCTGCTCCAACTGTTGGTTTTGTGCCCCTGCCCAAACATCCTTAGTTTCAGAAAAGTCATTTGCTTTTCATCTTTTAAATCCCATATAATTTTTCTGTGATTGCCCATTAATTCATCCATGGCCTTGTTACTGTCTATAAAGAAAATAACTTTGGAGATGGGAAGACAGAGTAAATGTTTGGATATGGCAATCAGAAAACACAAAACCACAAATGCAAATTTACACACCACCAACTATTAAAAATGTAAGGTAGGGAAAATGGGATTTTCTAGATCAGCCCCACTGACTTTTTGTGTGTCACAGCTGATTTCTCCCCAAGGATGTGTATAAAGTTGCATAAAGAAAGTCACCTCAAAGCTGATTTGTTTTGTCTTTATGAAGTGCTGAATCTAAATTTGTGTTTCAGATTCCAAAGAGTGTATACATGAACCAGCCAAAAGGCAATGCCTGTATATCAACATCAGCACTTAGACCGATATAAACAACTTTATTTCTTCCTCCTATTTCACAAGCCCAGTAGAAAGACCATGTAATCAGTGGTAATTATTGCTTTTGAAAATGTAAGCTTTACATTCTGCAAAATCTTTTTTTAAGTATATAAATACAGGAAGCTTCTCAAAATATATTTACTCAATTCAACAAGGGGAGAAAATATCAAACTAAGTTAGGACACTCAAGTGTTATTTGCAGCAATCACAATAAAGTCAATTTTGGTTTAAATCATGATTGTCATAAACACTCACAAAACATATTATTTACCAGATGGCAATTTCACTCAAGCAAACACATCAAACTTATGTTTCATTATTGTCAAATAAGGATGAACTTGCCACTGGGATAACCTCCAGTACTTAAGCAAACACTTCTGCACACACAATAGATGAAGCAGTTTGTTATTTGATAGGCAAGCAGTTCCAACAGATTCGTCTGACTCATCACTTGTTGCTTATATTCATTTGCAGGGGGAGGTATCAAGACCTCAGAAAACAACAACAACGTGAACCTCTGGAATGATAGTTATTGCTAAGAAGAAAAGGTTACAGAATCTTGAAAGTCTGCTAAGACAATTCTCTAGCTCAGCTTACACTTAGCATGGTTAAGGCTGAATTCCTCTGAGACAATTTCACACAGTTGCCCATTTCCCTGGACTCAGGAATCTTTTTTTTTTTTTAACAGACAGGTTCCCTTCTGTAATAGTTCTGCCCACTTTTCCATGTTTTCAGAATCTATTAGACATTTCATCACAGGAGAGATCATCATTCACTAGTAGAGATGATCCTTTAAAGCAGAAGAGTGGCTTGAGTTAGAATAGGGCAGAAGAACTATGACCCTCCCTACAGATTTTTGGTCTACAGTGGAGATCTTCCATGACCTCTGCGCACATTAATATGTGTAGAGGTACACATTTTCCATATAGGTCAGAAAGACCTTAGGTAACAATAGTAATAGAAACCAAGATTAACAGCAGACTTGCAAAAATCCAGAAAAAACTTTTTGCTTGTTCGTTTGTGTCTGCTTTTGAGTTAGTGTTTACTCCTGGCAACTGCTTGGACACGTCTTTGCAGGTTTTTTGGCATGTCTTTTAGATGTAGTTCTTCCTAGGACTAAGAGTGATGGTCCAAAGATCACCTAGTTGGTTTTGTGCCCAAGGCAGGCCTAGAATCCACAATTTCCAGTTTGTAGCCTAGAGCCTTTACCATTACACAAAATTAGCTCTCTTCCAAAAAAGAATACAACCCCATTAATGAAGTTTAATAACTTTTTGGTGAGACAAAAAATCTGAATTATGGGAAATTTGGGGGTTAGGCACAATTTAAATTTTCCATTATACTACCAACATAGTATTGCTTTAAAATATCAGTGAAATTTTTGTGGCAACAGAGTACCAGGTTGGTTGTTTTTTTTTCAAAGCGGAACCCAAGGCAAGAATGACAAGAATCCCAAATATTAGTTGGAATGGATCTCAGAGGTTATCTAGTTCAACCTCTCACACAAATCAGAGTTCAGTTTAACAATATCAGTTTTGATGATTACTGACTAATAACTGGTTTCAGGGAAAGGTAGCTTTTTGTGCCATAAATTTTGCCCAGAAGACCAATTGAAATTCTGGTTTTCTAATTAGTGTTCCAAATACATTACTGGAACAACCAGAAGTCTGGTTATGTGCCCAAGTCACAGGCTAGTCAGTGAAAAAAAAAAAAAGAACAATTTCTCCCCCCCCCCCCGCCCGCCCAGGGCCACTGGAGTGGTAGGATCAATTTCCATGAGCAGTTTATCTTCAGATATTGGTCTGTACTGTTTTATTTTCTGAAAAAAATAAAACAAAAAATGGTGCACTTATATTGTCGATAAATGTTCCAGTTAGAACAACAGTTGCCAGATCCACAGAAAATTTGGGGAAAAAAAGGTGAGTCTTATAAATTACATTTATTTTGCAAATGAGAAAAATATTTAATAGTCATTTCTGTGTTTTGACCAGGGGAAACTACTTATTAATCCACATTGCTGTAATAGTATTTATAAAAAAAAGATGTGTGCATATATACATGTGTGCGCAGTTCTCTGTTAAAAAACAGGAATAATAATTGCTTTATCCACTCAAAAACAATGAGGTATTATGCCAGTCATGTGCTTTCAAACAAGATATCATCCACAGTAGTGGACTTGGGAGCCAGGTTCAATGATCCAAAATACATATCATAACATATGCCAAAGACAATTATTTAAATAATCCTATCTTCACAAAAGTTGCATATAAATTTTGGTGAATCTATTTCCAGCTCAGGAAGAAGAAGAAAAAAAGATAGAATCTTTGCATAGCCTATACTTTTCTCACCACTGACTTTTGAAGAGTTCCCCCATTAGAAAGCCAATCAAATAAACACTGAAGGAAACTACTTGAAGACTAATAAATATAAAACTTTACTCAGGAATCACTGGTGCAGAATCCAGTTGTATGTGTCCTCCTCTGGTGTTTTACCACCCCACCCCCATCTCTTCCATCTGATATATCAAATGCAAGAGATGACTGCAAGTATGAAGCTATTTAAATGCAAAGGAAATTCAGGCCCTGCGGTCAACAGAAATTTCCCATTGATTTTCACAGCACAGACTCATGCCCTTATTGAGCAGTTATGATCTTGCACTACTGAGTTTATTAAACTTACACAAGATCCATTTTTCTTTGTTTCTCTGTTCACTCTATTACTTAGCCAAAGATCTGTCCCTTGCAAGAAAGCCTAAATAACATTACTGGCAATAAAATGCAAATGAAAATGAGGTCTATTTTTGGTTTGGTTTTTTTTTTTAAAAAAAACCCTCAACGTTTGAATTACAGTGCGAATAAATAATAAATGATACTAGAAAAGTATGTTGTTTTGATGAACAGGAACTCTTAGCAACACAGTTTTACATTTAAACACATCACAGATGCTAGACAATGGCGGGGGCTCGCTCTCAGGTGCCTCCACTGATTTGTTAACAGGTGGCTTTAGGGAAAGAACAAATTCTTATTTTGTGTTTTTTAAAAAATGGTATGTGAGAACAATTGGGAAGAAAATACACGTCAATACATCAAAATGTAATTTTCCTTAGCAAAGGTAACCACATAAATCCCTATAGCTAAGAATCGGAACAAATGAAAGACAGGGAACAACATTGATGCTCTCTGGTCTGTCAGTTCTGCTTAACAATCTGTAAGGGAGGAATAAATGCTTCACAAGGGGCAGAAGGGCCCAAAGAGTAAAAGCAAATATAGAGACTTTGGGGGTGGCCCTCCTTCCTTTTTAAAAAATATTTTTAAACATTATAGTTAAACAAATAAAAACTAATATAAACTACAAAAGAATAAAAGAATAAGAAGAGATTAGAGAGAGAGAAGGAAAGGAAAAATGTAGACAGAAATGTAAAAAAGAAAAACTAAAAATACAGCACAGGAAAAGAAAAGAAATATATAAAGAAGCAATTTCGCCCTTATCACAATTTCGCCCTTATCACAAGAATTTTAACAATTTATCACCTCTTAAAATGCAACAAAAAGTCTCTTCATCCCACTTTTTATCCCATATCTATAAAAAGAACCCTATAAACTTGGGCCCGTGCTTGTCAAATGTGAGAATGACATCTGAAATGCATAGGATAGACAGTTTGGCGATGAAGACACGGGGACAGCCCAGGATAAGTGGGGTGGGGGGAGAAGAGCAGGAGCAACCTGACAGCCGCCCCCTAGGCGCTCGCACCCACGCCAGGGGAATAACAATGACTGGGGGCAGGGGAGCAACTTTGGAAGCTACGGATGCATTGACAAGCACGAGCCCTTTAAGAACAACATGGTCGGTACTAATGAGTGGACCAATGACCCATTCAAGGGTTAGAGCGCAGAGGCGGCCAATTATATAAACTAACTCCGAGATCCAGTGTTTTTTACACTCTGATGATGTCGGTAGTTTGGCCGACGAAAGCTTAGTACTTTTTGTAGATTAAACAGCTTTGGTTTAAGATTTTTATCCTGGTGTTCGGATACTTTTATTACTGCCACGATATATATATATACAAATATTTTGGATTTATGCAGAGTTCCACTATTCTAACGCTAAATGATGGAGCCATGACAAAACCAATGCCTATGGAGTTTCATTAGCTTTATTTATACTACTAGGATCAGTCAAAGATAGCAGGTTATTATTAAATATATGAAAGAGTGTGTCCTCCCATATTACCCTGTACATTAAGACTTTTTGGGGGAGAATCTTCTCTGAGTACTAGAACTTGTGCACTGCATCATGGGATTATTCAAATGAAAGGAGGACACACAGATGCCATATTTTGTTCCTGAAGTAAAGACTGAATAGAAATATAATACAATCAATCAATCAATCAATCATGTCTTCACAAAGCAAAGAACTCTACAATCTGATGGCAGTCTCATTTTTAATGCATTCTCAAGAGATTCAATAGTCATCAACCTTGCCTTCTTTTCAGCAACCTATGAAATGTATCTTAATGCCCAGAATTTTTCAAATTATTTTACTTGATTCATTTGTTTACTTCTCTATAGAATGGCTTGATTGTTGGCATTATTTGAAGGAACTAAAGATGAAGATATTTAAAAGAAAAAGGGAGGTACAGAAAGTTGGTGATCAAGATTAAAATAGATACATTATTGTCTCTGGTAATCCTTAATGGACTTTTGTTGATGAGGAATAAGGCTTTAAAGATTTTTCTATAAATAAGAGATAGGACATGGGAAGAAGAGAACATTTGTTTTATTTTAACAGAAGGTGGTAAGTTACTAAAATTGTTCATACTTGTGATGAAAGGGAAATTTATTTATATATTTGTTTTTTTTTTCATTGCTTTATTCTTATTTTTTCTTTTTTTCCTATTTTTTTTCTTATAGCATATTCTGTTTTCTTTTTCTTTTTTGACTTGTATTTGTTTGTATATTTTTAATTGTAATTTTTAGTAAAATCACTATAAAAAAAAGAAATAGCATTTTGTCCTGCTTTCTTTTCATAATTAGCTGGATCTTTTTTATTTTGCTTCTCTGCCTCCTGATTCACCAGATGTTTCTTGCCCCTTCAACCATCATCAATATCCCATTAAATAAAATTTCATTGACTGTAGCTTTAGAGCCAGCATTAAGGGTCAGCAAGCTGAACCTGTAAGCTTTTTCAACTTTCTGACATTGAAATAATAAAAGAAAATAAAGAACAGAAATGTTGGTGTGGGTATTGTAAAGCATTCTAGAGTCTTATCCAGATGACAAATAAACAAAGTTTACAAAAATGAAGGGCTTGTAATTTCATAAGAGAATGCACATAGTGGCATCTTTATAGTACCCATGACAAAAGGCTAAAAAAAAGACATTTGTCATACACTCGTGCTACTATGGGTTCCAGGGAAGCTATGAAATTATCCTAATTTCTTTAGATTTTGACATGCATAAATCACAAAATGGAGGATGCCATTTTGCGTAAAACTGGAATACACACTTATATATCAATATATGTGAATGTGAAAACAAGGAATATAATGAATTATAAATTCAGCCCAGCAGGGAAAAGGTTATGGCCAAGTGAGATGTATACTTGTTTGATGGACACCTTAAGGGCAGTTCTCCTCCTCCTCCTTTTAAAGCAGGATTGCCCTGGATGTTTAATCACATCACAATTATCAATTTTTCCTAAGCTGGTGTCTTCTGGGTCATCTGAGGGAATAGTGACCAAAGGTTATCCTGGACAATCATCCTACATTTCTCAAAGGCAGCAGGTTTGGGAAAAACTGAAATGGAGGATTATGATTATCTGACTTATAGTTGAATTCTAAGTGTTTACTGGAAATATCCCCTTCCCCCTTATGTCAAACATATGTACCAATTCATTAGATTGAAATTTTGTAGGATATTTTTAAGTATATTTACTCATCAGTAGTCTCTATAATTGTACTGTAGTGAAACTCTTCCTCTACAATAAAATGTACGTGTAACACCAAAAACAATGCAATTTAATTGTAGAAGAAGTAGTTTGAGCAGTATGTATATATTACTGTGGAAATATGCCTGAGCCCTAATTAATCAACATACTGTGGTATATTGAAAATATGTCTGCTGCTATTCCACTCTCAATCATTACCATAATTATAAAATGGAAGGGACCTTAGAAGTCATCTATTCCAACCACCTGTTCAGTTCAGGATCCATTAGCATCCCTCTGACAAATTAGAATCCAGTTAATTTGAAGAACACTATTGAGTTCAGTTAATCAGATTGTAGGTGTCTGGTAGTTCATAGTGTAGAGAAAGGAAGTTCTTCCTGATCTCTAGCTCGAACCTGTTTTCTTGTACTTTTAACCCACTGATTCTGGTCCTTCCTTCCGGGGCAACAGAGAATAAGACCATTCCATCTTCTGGGTGATACTTCTTGGAGACTGTTATCAAATCACTCCTCAGTCATCTCTGCTAGCTCATGTTTAACTTATGGTCAACAAGAACACCTATATCCAGAAATGGACACAATACCCCAAATAGGGTTTGACCAGGGCAGACTATGGTAGGAAAAAGAATCCAGGAATCAGAGTGCTATGATTCTCATAATGAACCTCAAGATGCATCACACTGCTAGCTGTGTATGGATGTTCATGAAATCACCAAGAATCACGGTCAATTTGAAGGAGTCTTTACTTTTTCAACACCAGGAGAGTTTGTTTAACTTATGGTCAACAAGAACACCTAGATCCCTTTCACATTTACTACTGACAAACCAGATCTTTTCCATTCTGTACTTGTGCCATTCTATTCTGTTCTGTTCTGCTTTGTTCTGTTCTATTTCTACCCAAATGAAGAATTATACATTTATCCTATTAAATTATATCCTACTTTACCCTGTCAAGATCTTTTAAAGTCTTCTCTGTTTCATCTAAACTATTAGCCACCTCTTCCACCTTTGTCTCATCTGTAGACATTACAATTGTCCCCTCATCCAAGTCACTGATACAATGATAAATGATAAAATAAAGCTCCACCCAATAGTTTCTCCCAACTTGAAGTAGAGACATTAATGAGCATTCCTTGGATGTGGTTTACAGTGAACTGTAAGTCCATCTAACAGATGCATAATTAAGCCCATGTTTTATTATTTTGTTTAAAAGAATATCATATGGCAATCTGTCAGATGCTTTGCTAATGTCCAGTTATATTTATGGCACTCCTTTGATCTACTAAGCTAGTAACTTTATAAAGAAGGCTATAAGGCTAGTCTGGCACGATTTGTCTGTGGCAAATCATGCTGGCTGCTCTTAATAGCAGCATATGTATACACAGCCTCACAAATTTGATAGCTGATAATTTATTTGAGGATCTTGTCTAGTGTAGGCATCAAGCTGACAGATTTGTACTTTGCCAGATCCTCCTCCTCCCTTTCAAAGATGGGATTATATTTGTTATATGCAAATCTTCTGACACCTCATTAGTTCTCCAAAAATTAGAGTCAATGGTTCTGCAGTCACCTCTATTTCATTATTTCATCTGCTACGCCTTCAGTATCTTGTTTCACTGAATTTCCTTTCCTTCCTGAATACTTTTCTTCTTCAGGATTTCAAGTCACTGAATCAGACCTACTTTTCCTTGGTGTATAATAGATTCCTACATTTTTCTGTTTTTATTTTTTATTTTTACTAAAATACTTTGAGCAGGATTTCCATATTCTATTTCCTGAATTTCTGTGCAACCATATTTTTTTTGTTTTGTAACATCTATGCCCTTTATCATTTTTGAATGATCATGCCAATCATGAATACAATCTCAAATTTCAGTAATTGTCTATTAAATCATATTTGTCTTCTTGAGTTGAGATTCTAGTTCTGTTTATTTCCCATATTCTATTCTTTGATGTAGAAACATCTGAGATTTTGAGTACTATCTACTGGTGTTTCTTAAGCTCTGGAGCTCTTTCTTAAGCTCTTGAATTTTATTTAATAGGGACAGTTCTAGATAGCATGTCATTCTGCTTACCAAATAAGATTCACTGATTTGCTTAGGGTTTATCTTAAGCAACTGGAGACTAAAAACAACAAAGCTACAGTTTACTAGAAATAATACACAGAAGGCATATAGGGCTGTTTGCCATCTTCTATGTCATGTTTCTTCAGCTTCCTCCTTTTCAAAAGGCATTCTTTTCCCATGCTGTCATCCTTGCAGGATCAGGCTAACTAATGGAAGTCAAACTGTCTTGTTGCTTTATTCACAAAGGTCAGATGGAGTTTCAGATCCTTGAATATCTGTGTTAGTGATTGATAGCAGATAACTGGTTGCTTCATGTCCACATGACTCCTAGATAGAACTGATCAACTTACCTTCTCCGATCTTAAAATAAATGGATTGGACCTTGGGTAGGAGACTTTTGAGAAAGTCCAATGTTACAGAGTAAACTGGAAAGTTTAAAAATATCCCAGAGGAAAGCAGTAGCAAGACCCTTTTGTAAAAAAAAAAAAAAAAGTATGGATGTTCATGAAATTACCAAGAATCAAGGTCAATTTGAAGGAGTCTTTACTTTTTCAACACCAGGAGAGTTTGTATAATGTATAATATTTGATTGTATAATGCAACTACACTAACATCTCTAATAATGGGGAAATGGAAAAGAATGTGAAAATATATTTAACTAATATATTTAGAATATGCAGCATAGCTTTATTCTTTTTAATGGCCTAATAATATATCAGGCAGAGATAAATGAAAGATTATGTAAGATACCATCCGACTTGCAAATCTCTTAAAAGAACAAGCCACTTGCTTTTAACACATTAACATTCTTTTATTATTGTGTTGATACTGTACATGAAGGGTGATGAGTAATTTGTTATCAGATTTTTTAAAAAGCAGACACACAATCATCTTATAATTGGAATGTTCTTATACATGTGCAGCAGTATGCTATAGGCATGTGTAAAATTTTAATCAACAATTATATGCATACATTTCTAAAAATGGAAAGTCATTATTCTGAATCTGCAAAATAAAGCTCTTGCATCAGTTGCATCATGCATGCTGTTTTTTCTCCCATCATAGTTCTGATGCAATGAAGCAGCTCATCCCATTGTTTCTTCTCTTAAACTCCTTTTATTGTTTCCCTGCACAGATATATATTAATGGCCAGCTACATTAGCAACAGACAATTCAAGCCATTTGCTCCAATCTTTTGATTCCTCCTTTCCCAACTCATTCTGTTTCTGACTGTATTGTCTGCCAGGAAATAAACTACTATGCTCCATGAAGAGAGAAAAATATGGCTCTTAATCATGATGCAATGATCAGTTGGTTCATCATCATTATAACCTGATCAGGGTTTCTCCTTAATGCTGAGATCTGTGAGGCCCATTTTCATTCATGTAATAGTGAACAGATTTTTGGCTAAAACATTGAAGATCTCAATTGGAATATACCGTATATATTTATACACATCTTTCCTGAACAAAGACACATAAAGGAGCTGAGGGGAAATGTTGAAAGGAAATCTTGGGGCAAAGAGTTAGACACTGTGTGCCAACAGCCAACAATCACTTGGCTTTAAGCCTATGAAGTGCAGGGCAAAGAGTTTGTTGAAACAGACACATGAAGCAGCAGCAACAGTTTTAAGCTGCAAAGAAGGAGGGAACCCTCATGCTGACAGAGGCAATGAACTGTTTAATATAGCATCATTCTAGTTTGCAAATAAGCATTTTGATCTAGCCTTACTGGGTCATGTGTCTGAGAAATTTAGCCAAGTCCCAGCCCAGCAGTCACATTAAGCTATATGAAAACAGGAGACTGAGATTTATACGGTAACAGATTCCTGATTCAAGGAGCATGATAGCAACAATGAAGGTAGGGTGGCAAAACCTCCTGCCCTTTCACATAGCTACTTTCACATAGCTACAATCAGGATTATTTGTCTCATTTATTTTGTTTTGGTTTGAAATCTTGTCTGATTTGAGGTCTGAAAAGCAAGACTGAATAAGATAGGATAATGGAAAGATATGATATAATGAGGGTAAAGGGAATATTCAATTCTCTAATTCTGTTTTTTAAATTCAACAGAGACAGTAGGCAGAACTTTTTTTAAAAAAAAATAGAAAAATAGAAGTTGACATGAATATATTGTCACTCCAGGAAGGGGGAAAGCCACATTGTAATGACCAGAACACTGAAGAGCCACACTGATGACTTCAGAGAGTTTTCTTTTTAACAGAAATAAATGAATGTGGAAAAAGGGTAATTCTACACATGCATGTGCCTGAATATGCATGCACAAATACACAATTTTGGGTGAGTAAATTGTTCCTTCTAAACAGCTTCTGAAATCTCACTATTTTCTGCAGGAAAGTGTTTTGGTTGGTTCCCACACTTTATATTTGTATCCTTGCACTAGCGAAAAAGCAGCTAGATGGGTCAAGTCAAACACCAAAAAGAAAGTAGACAAGTTCCCACCTTGGGTCTTTCCCCCACTTACCATTTCCTCTATCAAGCTTCCTTTAGTTAAAAAAAAAAAGGCATTGAAGAAAGTATGCATAGATTATATGTCTGTACTCTCAACCAAAGTGATTGACTGTAATCTCAACCAAACTTAGACTTAAGCAAGGGGGAGGGCCTTCTCGGTGGGAGCTCCCACCCTCTGGAATGAACTGCCCCCAGAGATCAGGGTGATCCCTGATCTCCCTTCCTTCTGCCGCGCCCTCAAGACATGGTTATTCCAGCTTGCAGGACTGGCCTAGGGGAATTTTTAGAGGGGTTTTAATTATATTTTAATCAGATCACAGTTAAATATTTCTTTTTTAATTAATTTTAATCTTGTAATGTATTTGTGTATTTTTTACTCGATTGTTAGCCGCCCTGAGTCCGCAAGGAGAAGGGCGGGATATAAATTTAATAAAATAAATAAAATAAAAATAAATAAATAAATTAGACAAACTAGACTACAGCCTATTTCTTGGTAAACTAAAAAAATGTGGGATAGACAGCATCACCACCAGATGGATTTACAACTGGCTGACAAACTGTAATCAATGAGTAGTCCTTAATAGTACTACATCTACATGGAGGGAAGTAAGCAATGGGGTACCACAAAGTTCCATCTTTGACCCAGTACTCTTCAATATCTTCATAAATGATTTAGATAAGGGAATAGAAGGGAAACTCATCAAATTTGCAGATGACACTAAGCTGGCAGGAATAGCCAACACGCCAGAAGACAAGCTCAGGATCCAAAAAGATCTTGATAGACTTGAATATTGGGCCCTATCCAACAACATGAAATTTAATGTGGAGAAAAGCAAGGTTTTACACATAGGCAGGAAAAACCAATGGTACAAGTACAGATTAGGCAAAACCTGGTTCAAAAACAGTAATTGTGAGAGGGACTTTGGAGTGCTAGTGGATGATCACTTAAACATGAGCCAGCAGTGTGCAGCAGCAGCCAAAAAAGCTAATACAATCATTGGTTGTATAAACAGAGCCTTAGTAAGACCACACCTGGAATATTGTATCCAGTTTTGGTCACCACAATACAAAAAAGATGTTGAGACTTTGTAAAAAGTGCAAAGAAGAGCAACTAAGATGATTAAGGCCCTGGAGAATAAAACTTATGAAGATCGGTTGCAGGAATTGGGTATGGCCAGTCTAGAGAAAAGAAGGACTAAGGGTGACATGATAGCATTATTCCAGTATTTGCGGGGCTGGCACAAAGAAGTGGAGGTCAACTTATTTTCCAAAGCACCAGATGGATTTATAACTGGTCAACTTACCTTCTGATAAGAAACAATGAATGGAAACTAATCAAGGAGAGAAACAACCTGGAATTAAGGAGAAACTTCCTAACAGTGACGTCAATTAATCAATGGAACACTTTGCCTTCAGAAATTGTATGTGCTTCATCACTGGAGGTTTTTAAGAAAAGACTGGACAGCCACCTATCTGAAATGGTATAGGGTCTCCTGCTTAAGCAGCGGATTGGACTAGAAGACTTCCAAGTTCCCTTCCAGCTCTATTCTGATTCTGATTCTGATGGATGATCTTTAGCATTAATGTGCCATATTCTAAACTCTGCACCCTTTCCCAGTGGTAAACATAATTAAAGGCTGATTGTATGACATTTGAACTAAGATGAGTTGACCTGTGGGGCTTTATGCACTTTCACTCAGATGCACTCAGCACAAAGCTAAGCATACACTTTATTCCTAGGCTGATCTCTCAAGCCCCAAAGCACAAAAGCAACAGGCAAACATATCACAAACTTCACCATAATGGGCATGCATTCAGCCATTGGATCAACATCTTTCAATTTATTAGCATGACAAAGGACACAATTATTTTGGATATGCCTGAATGCAATTTTCATTAACTTTGCAATGATTTATTAACAAAAGTGTCAGGAATGTAATAAAAGCAGTGGGACTCCTCAAAATGCCAAAATACAAGAAAAAAATGAAGAATACAGCAGAATTTCCAAACATGCCTTGCAGCATCAGGTCAATAAGGTTGCCTGATTCTATCAAAAGCATCACCATGGTGAGTGAACTCTGCAATTAAGAAAGAATAAGCACAAAAAATGCTAACATCTCATTTGAATGTAATTATACACAGATTACTCTTCACTGGAACCTGAAAGAACGGAGGATTTCCAATTGTTACCCAAATTTATGCAGAATCCATAGATTTTAGTTAATTTCAAATAGACCCGGGCCCCGTGTTATATGTGTATGTATATAGGTGTATGTATACGCATATATTCAAAATTTGCACAATACAATCTTAGGAAAGTGGGCAAGTCCTATTATCTCTTAGAAAATATGTATCCAGCTCCGAACTGAGAAATTTTCTTAAACTGTTTGTTGTCTTCAGAATTAAATAAGCCCTCAAAAGATTAGACAGCTTTTCTAAAAACAAAACAAAACAAAACCCTTTAGGTGACCTTAATCATAGGTAAACGTAGGTTGGGCCTGTTTTAGAAATTAAGTGGCTGCATGGATGTAATGGTTGTCCTTGAAGGTTGCTTATTCACATAACAGCTGCCAGTTTGTCATAGTGAGACATGGCCAAACATTAAGCACTCTTTTATCAAAGATGAACTAATATCCTAGATATTCCTACAAATAAATACAATTCTGCAACTGATGGTGCTATCCAGGTATAATATGGCAACTTATAGTGTTTTTTATTTAAATAACGGTGGGTCAGGAACATGGTGGTCACCACTTGGGTTGGACAGCATGTTATAGTACAAGTCTACATACTATATAAAGCATAATTCCCTACTCTGGCTTTAATGTCAAGTTAAGAAGCCTTCGTTTCTTATGTTGCTCATATATAACATAAAGATTAAGCCCAAAAAATGGGGTTGGTCTCAGCATTGTTGCCACCAGTGCAGTTTGGTATTTTAAATTATCATAAATTCATGATTTCCAAACTCAGGCATCTGCTCTGCTCTCAGATGCAACATACAGTTAATGAAAAACAGGCAAAATAAAAACAAAAGTCTATTTTGCTTGTCTAAGATTATAAAATGGGACAGAATTGGTAAAGGAACGCCCAGTGTTTCATGGCCATTTTTCAAATGTCTGCAGTACAACTTCATTGATTAAATCTACATCAGAGACAGGGAACATGTGACAACTATGGTTAATAGTCATGGGTGGTGAGACCTGGAATTCAACTTTACCTGGAAGACCACAGATGTCACATCTTTGACTAGGTAATACAGTTTGAAATACATGATCCAGTTGAACTAGAATGTTAACACCTGAAATGCTCAAGGCTTATAATAGTTTGTTCTTTGACCTTTCTGTGTCAACTCTACATCCTCCTTTTCATCTATGGCTTCTAAATTGCATCTCCATATAGTTTAAACTTTAGCATGAATAAAACTGAAAAACTAACATTTTCACATCAGTGCTCTCTATGTTTGCATAACTAATTTGGACTTAATAGTGAAATGCTTCAGTCCCTCTGCATTGGTGCAATAGGAGCATTGGAAACCTTGAAATAATTTGAAATGCTGTGTCTGGAAGGGATCCAGTAAAAATGACTCACTATGCTTGAAAAGATTGACGTTGCTGAAAAGGTAAAATTATAATGATACTAACAAAGCCAATGACATTTGTAAAATGCTCAAAACTATGTCCTGGTGTATTTAATAGCATTTACTCCCAATTAAAATGCTAAGGTTGCAAACAGAGAGTCATTCACAATTCACTATAGTGACAGTCATAAAGATCCTTCTGAAGTTGACTGGACAAAGAGATCACATGTCAATGAACTGAGGAGTTTCTCAATCAGAAAAAAAAAGATAGACATAGGGGTCTATGAGAAAAAAACACCCAGAGTGGTCAGTGTATTTCTTGGGTTCAATTAAAATAGCAGTAAAACTTCCCACTTAGGTCTGCATAGGATTGATATTGTGGAATGCATTCCCCAAAGGCACCAGAATGGCTCACAAAGATAATACAGTACAATCCATGCTAAAGGGAGTAACAAAGCCCACAAAGGTACTAAAAAGATGCTCAAGATGCTCACAGGCTTTGTGCGACATCTGTGCAATGTGTATTTACTTACTATCTATATTATCAGGCCTCTGTACTCCGTGTCCTGCTTTCTTCCATCTCCTTCTTCACCATCCCTGCGAGTACATTGGCAAGGTTAGTTTGCAATAAGTTTCCCTGTGTCGTTTGCATTTTAATATTATTTGATCTCATTTACATGTTTAAATTTGTTCCTGTAATAAAATTCATTAGTATGTTTATCATAACCACATAATGAATATAGCCCTTATGTAAAATAAAAAAAATTGAAAGTACATTAGAGACATTACAAGCTGTTTGAAATTACAGTGCTTTGCATATTATACCTTATTAATTAAATTATAAATTATTTATTTATGTATTTCTTTAATCAGGGGCAACCACTAGGACAATATTATATTAGCAGAAGAAATACAATACAACTCCAGAGTTAATTCATATACAAAGGAAGAGACCAACCTACATATAGAGAAGCACCAATTCATTTGGCCAAGGAGTAGCAAAGGCCATTTTTTTTGGCTGTGAGGCAGAAACAAGATATAATTATGCAAAGGATACTCTATGTGCACATGTGCATGTATGTATCCATATTGCACATATGATAAAACAAGAGTCCTTGTTAAGCTAATTCCTTCTTTAGTCTTTTTATGAACATAATGTCATCAGATATGCAAATAGAAAAAAGTAATCAATAATTATTTGTTCCAATGCCACATTAACACACAGAATTGGTTTGAACTTGGAAAGAAAAAGAAAAAGGAGCCCAGTTCCTCCACTCTATTTTTTCTCTGCTGCCATTTGCAAAGGAGGAAATTTTGAGGGCCACAACATCACATCTGTAATACACCAGACCTGTGAGAACAACACTGCATACTTTAGTTTATGTGTTGTTCATCTTGTCTGGGTAAAGTTTAAAGGAACAATGGGCAATCCAGCATTGGCTGATTCACAAAAGCAATAGCAACAGCACTTAGACGTATATACCGCTTCATAGTGCTTTACAGCCCTCTCTAAGCGGTTTACAGAATCAGCATATTCCCCCCAACAATCTGGGTCCTCATTTTACCATCCTTGGAAGGATGGAAGGATGAGTCAACCTTGAGCCAGTGAGAATTGAACTGCCTGTGCTGGTTCTTGTCCAATATTTCTTAATCAATAATCAAAACCCCACTAGAAGAACAAGTATTTCCCAAGCACTTGATACAGGGAAGCAGTATTGTACAAGAACCAGCATAGGATGAGCTTTTTTCATGTTCTAAATAGCATATGCCAAATTGTGTTCAATCGACTGCAACAGCCATTGTCACTCAAGTCTGACATTATGGGCTGATAGGGAGTGATTTGCCCAAAGTCATTCAGCTAGCTTTCATAAAATGGACTAGAACTGAATTCAATTTCTAGCTTGGTGCCTTAATAATTAAACTAAACTGGCTCTCAAAAAATTAGCTCAAATAGGGCTTCTGGTTTGTGATCGTGGCGCCGGCAAACATATGGGGCGATCATTTCCTCCGCTGTCCAGTTTTCTCCCGCCGGGGAACCTGAAAAGGGTCGAACATCACCCTGGAGGGGCGACGAGTGTGAAGAGGACCCCCGACTGATCGCGGAAGGGCAGCAGCCCTACTATTTCATCCAGGGCAACTCTTCTAACTGACGGGGAAAAGATCGGCCATTCACGTGCCCCATCACTAATGCCGTTTCCAGCTGAGGCCAAAATTACTATCAAGCACTTCGAAAGCACCGCGGAGGAACTGGGTGAGATCCTACCTTCTTTGTATCCCAAGTATTTTCCTGTAAAAAGCTTCTTGAAACTTCTTCCCCCTGCAAGGAGAGAGGGAAGGGAACGTCTTTTTCCCACCCTCTAAAATGGCGGCGTCTGACTACGCAGGGAAAATAAAGCCCTGAAGAGAACAACTAAGTATCTAGACTTGCAGTTTCCTGATATTTTGGGACCCAAAAAGTTCCCACTTTCACAGGGACGTGTTATTTTACCTACTTGTAAAAAAGATGAAAAAGAATCTACATTGGATAATAACTCAGTCCGGGTTCTGAAAAGGATTCTAAATGCTACTGGGGACATCCTGTGGCGAAACCTGGTACAGCAACTAAACATTCTTCACAAAGAGACCTGTTTACAGCCTAGACCTGTCCTTGGTATTATCTAAAAAAAAGATAAAAGGCTGAAAGAACAGCTGGGAGCTGAAATTGGCTTTTAAGAATTGTGGAGGTGAATATTTACTGACTCTTGATTAAAAAAATAGCCTCCACTAAAGGACTACCTATAACCATTTCAGAAATGGAGGAAGACCAGCAACAAACCTCGATTAACTATAAATTTATACTTGAAAAAGGTATAAAGAACTTACAACTCAGAAAACAATAGAAGCGGAAGAAATTAATACCAAGACAGAGGACCTTGAAGAACAGCAACTACAATATATTGAAAATGCCCACAACCAAACCCTGACTGCAACCAAAGAACCTACAATCCAAAAAGTAACAGAAGCGGAAGAAAGGGTGTTAAAAGATCAACAAGGACAGCATATTGAAAACTTAGATAATCAAACAACAACTACAAAACTGGACATGACCTTTTACTTAAACCAGAAGAAACCTGAGGAAGAAGAAGACCAGACCAAATTGAAGATAAAGATACTAGAGCAAATATGGAGAGCTGATCCACCAGGACAACAATTTAATGATTATAAATGGGCCTCTGGAAAATTGATGACTAGATGGTCTCCTTTGATTCAAGCAATACGTGCAAGAATGAAGGGAGATCTATCTGATGATTTAAAGGCACTGACATGGAAGCCTGGTTGGCTAGAGTTAGGTTTAAAAAATGGGGTCTTCTGATTCATTAGAGAGGATTTTAAAGTCTCAATTAATGGGCTAAAGGGAGATTTTGAGATGAAGGGAAATATGATTATTAGATTTAAACATTCTGGAAAATGATAAAAAAAATAAGCGACTAACTGGCTTAATACTTAGGATTTAGATTTATAAGGGAAATCGAAAATAACTATTAGGAATCAATCTTGAACTATTCTTTAGCCCAGAAAATATAGATGATGGATTTGAGACAATAAAGGTTATTCTATTTGTAAGTAGTGATGTATTAGGACGAGAAATAGAAAATCTATATGAAATAGAATAAGAATATATTTAAGTAAGTAATATGTGTATTTTAGATATTATAACTTTTGCGCAGTGAAATAAAGGAAATTTGGGTTGCCAGGAATTTAAATACTATGGATGTTAAAGGCACATTGGAATATTGTAATTAAAAATGAAAAATTAGCTAAAACTTAAAAACAGGATATGGATATGTATAAGCAAAAAATATATTGATAAATGTTTTAATTGAATGTGTCATGGTTAGAAATTTACTAATTTAAGTATGATACATTGAATGTTAAGGGGAATAGAGAAGGAATTTTTGATAATGCAACCTGAGATATGTACTAGAGACTTTGTTATTGAACTATTGACTGCCAAGTCACCATGCTGCTTTCCAAGCACTTAAATGTAAAACTGGAAAACCAATAAAATTTGTTTTAAAAAAAAGTTAGCTCAAATATTATTAGAATAAACCATACTGTTTATGTTTTATGTTTATTTATTCTCCTAAGAACATTCTATTGTATTGGGACAGAGTTTTGGCAGCATGATCTCTATGCCATAAAGTATGGCAAACTAACATATCATCTTTTATTACTTAAACCAAATGCTAGTGCCTTCAGACAGAAAATTAAAAAAATAGAAAAAGTGGAAATAATCCTTTCCACCTTTAAACATCTAAAATAATAGTGAAAAAAAGAAGAAAATTCTTAACATGCAGACTTGTTCAGAAATATATTGATTCTTAGTTCCATCAAAAATATTAGTGTGGCTCCTGACCACAAAGATTTCTCACTTTTAATCCTGGGGCTGAATATCAACAGAATTAGTTATAAAGCACACACCCAATCTAATTATGAGTCTTCCACTGAAAGAAGAAAGAGTACAAAGTTGTTTGAGGGCTCATGAAAATATTTTCTTTAAAAAATGAGACTTGGTAAACATTCAGAAGCTGTCAGCTTCCTTTCTTTAAAAAAAAAAGCAGCCTTGAAATTTGATAAGTAAATAAGAAGGTGTCACCCATCATTCTGGATTCTGGCTTATTTGGGAAAGGGGAGGCAGATTTCAAGTACAAGTTTTAATTCAATATATCACCATGTAGCTTTATAGAAATGAGTAAATACTGTGAAAACAGCAGAGCTTGGCTTTCTAGCTAAGATATAGTCATATTCACAACCATAACATTTCATTAAACCAGTATCTTACGCTAAATAATTGGCCTGCTCCAGCTCTCAATGGAAAGCAATATTAGATTCCAATGCATATTGATTTTTCTTAAAATACCCTGGACAGTTTGAGCTCAACAAGATGAATGTCGAGGAAAGTTATGAGCTTGTGTGGCAAACCAAAAATAATAAGAGAAACTATTTTCCTTATTTTTAGCAGTTAAAAAAAAGATGGAAAGAAAAGGGAAAAGAATAAAAAATCAAAGATCTCTTCCATAAAAAATCTATTCTCCAATATGGAATAGTAAAATAAAAAAAGTCCAACCCCTACCTCTCCTTAAAGTATTATTACAAGATTGACTATTACTACCTTGATAAAATTTATTTTGTTTTGGAGATTGAATGCCGAATAATCCAAGCTAATTAGGATAACAATGTAGAAACAACTGAAGTGTCTATCACTAACCAACAATCTTCTAATGGACTAAAAATTGTGTCTTGGAAAAGGATATATATTTATGTTGCCTCATAATATTCCAGAGGTCTACAAAGAAAAAGAAAAAACCAAAACAGCTCATTTGTTAAGTGTAAATGTTTCTATGACAGAATTTTTTGGGAGTGGAGGGTGCTATATTTTGCGAATGCTGTAATCAGAGGAGTGTCGGACACAATGTAAGGGAAAACAGAAACAGAATGAAATTGTACAGATGTGAAAATAATGTTCTTGACAAATCATATTTCTTTTCTTTTAAAAACCATATTTCTAATGTAATAGAGGCAACTCTATTTTCAAAATTGTGAGGGCACTTGCTGAAATTGCAGAAGCAGCTCAATTTAATTGAGTGAAATGGAGACTGATTGCCTCAAGTGTCCCCAAATATGTCCAAGCCTAGGAAAGCTGAAATGTAATAAAATATATACAAAATAGCAATGAAAATGTAAAATATGTGCAAAACNAGTCTATGCCTCTTTTTATACGGCCAAGGATTGTATAAGCTCTTTTGGTTGCTGCCACACACTGCTGGCTCATATTTAAGTGATCGTCCAGTAGCACTCCAAGGTCCAAAATAGTTTGACCTCCTTGTCTTTGTAGGAGCCCGTCAAATATTAGAACACTGCTATCATGTCTCCCCTAATCATTCTTTTCATTCAACTAGATATACTCTATTCCTCTAACAATTCTTCGTATGTTTTACAAAGCCTGCTAATCATTCTTGTTGCTCTTCTCTGCACTCTTTCCAGAGTCTCAACATCTTTTTTGGTGGTGGTAGAGTAGTGATCAGAACTGGATGGAGTATTCCAAGTGTGGTCTTACTAAGGCCTTGTAAAGCAGTAATAGAATTTCATGTGATCTTGATTCTATCCCTATATTAATGCAGCCTTCTCAACCTTAAGATGTGTGGACTTCAATCTCTGGCAGTTCTGGGGGTTGATGTCCACACACTTTAAAGTTCCCAAGTATGATGAAACACTGATCTAACAGGTAAATAGGCTGATAAATGCTTCAAAAAAATCTTGTCTTTAGTCAAGACAAAAGTTTCCATAATTATTCCTCTGGCAGCTGCATTTGCACCAGCTGAGTTTCTAACAGGCTTTTCAGAGAGAAAGAACATCATAGCAGCCCTATCTATCCAAGTATATGGGGTAGTGGGCAGATCTGTGTTTTGCCAAGAAAGACGAAATCCTTCCAACAAATCTGTAAATAGTATTATTATTCCCCATATAATTCCCCATATAATATTAGGGGAATATTGCAATCCCCAGGAAAAAATGACATTTATTCCAAAATTCCCTCCCTCTTTAAACACCTTAGCCTCCATGCTACACTTGTTCTCAAATCAAACTAGTGTTCTTAAAAAGCATAACAGAACATTCATCATTTGGCACAGCCAAGGGAGTCAACACATAATCCAATTCACATCAGCACCCGCAAGCAGTTCAACGGAATGCCTAGGTAGGCATCTAGCACCAAAATGATCCTAGAAAGTTATGCCAGGTGGAACTTTTTTATTACCTGAATGGGACAGCATAAAGAAATCCCAAAACCATAGGCTACTAGACTGAGAAATAAGGGGAGAAATCCCAGAAGAAGGCAATCGGTGTAGCAGTTGTACCAGTAGTCATATTTGACATGTGCTTATACATAAAGCACAGTAAAAACAAAAATACAACATAGTATGAACAAATCTGTACAAAGACATTTACCAGATCCTGCATTTTTTTCCAAATGTTGAAAGAAACATTAACCTGGTGCATCACAAGCTATTTTGTACAAGAATGTGACATCATGATGTACAAAAAGGATGTCACTTGCTTAGATCAGCACAAAGCTATATTTTTCATTTGCCCACTTTGATTCCCTCAGCAGGGACCTTTGGAGAGGTATCAATTTTAGAAACTTTATTTAGCCACAGAACTACCATTATTTAAAACAATCTTGGTACTGCAACTGTAAAGAATAGGTTTTCCAGCTTCAAAGTGCTGAGGTGGGGGGGAGCCTTTTAAGAGACTTTTTAAACCTCAGTAAATACTCCAAAGTACTACTATAGTTTGTTGCCAATTACTGTACTGTTGCCATGAAAATGACATAGATGCATGAATAAAGTTATCAGGAGATAAGTATGGCTTGAAGGAGAGTTTATCTTACATTAATCTAGCATTGCAATTAAAAAATATATCAGTAACAACAGCTCCAGTTCAAAACACTCACCTTAGCCCTGAATTCATGAGATGAATTCTTAATACTTCTTTGAATTGTTCCTTTTAACATTTCAGTTAAGATGCCTGAGAGAATGTTTGTAAAAGCTTTATGTCCACATTACAGATAGCATTCAAGCTTGCAGGACTCTTAACAGTATCTTGACATCTGCTCCTGGAGTCTGGTAAAAGGCTCTATTTCTACAATTAAAGAATTCTGAGCTCAGGCATTTGCTCGCATATCCTGCATTATTATTAATAATGATGATGATGATGAAGTCCATTCCTGTTTTTCAAACACTCTTGATTTCAACAGTACAACTGCAAGGTATGGAAAGGGGACATTTATTATATCTATTGCTTAAATTGGAAATTAGAAGGTATTTTTTTGCTTTTGTTTACTCCTAGTCCCCAAAATGATACCCTCGATAAAATAGACAGTTGTATCATGGGGAGAAGGGAGTGAATAAAACAGTATCATTGTGTCTCTTCAAAGGGAAGAAAAGCTGAAAGGCCATGCTTGTCCATGCTGTCATAGTTCTGCCCTCTTGTGCATGCACAGGGTGAAGCAGCAATTAAGTGACAGAATTGCTTTTCAATGTGATACAATTCCTTTTTTTGCAGGAACCCTTGGTCTTGACCTATATGCATCCGTAAGCTTGGAGTGACAGAATGAAGTTCCTCTCAAATTTTGTCCATGTGAGTATGTTCTCCAGTATGTCCCTATAATTGTGCAAACTTTAAATTCTTCATGTTTTTTTTAATTCACAGAGGAAAAGGGATCAATGGGGATTAACACAGCCTATAACAAATCAAACAAAGAAATTCCTGACTCTTGTTAGATTTCTTGTCAGCATTTGAACTGCACAATGTCACACAAAGCTAAAACATAGTATCTTTCTTTCCCTTCTCACAAACTGCTAATCAGTATTGGATCTAATCAAGAACTTACCTGAAAAGTCCATAATGGGATATTTGCTTCCCAGGAGAAGCCAAGGTTTCTCATCACTGAAGAAAATTACCACCCTTTTCTTTCTCCAGTGCAAACAGGACCCACACACATCACAACATTTGACGGTAAGCCCTTAGGCAGGAATAGTTTAAATTACAATTAAGAGATCTATTTCTGCCATTAACATCTGAGTGATAAGGCACTGCATGGATAAAAGGACTGTTGCATTTTTAAGCCCAGATCAGAATGCTTTTCAGAGTCAGAGAAAAGACAGCCTGTTACTTAAACAGCATGATCTACTCAAAGCCAAGCATATTAGAGTTGCACTGATTACAATGTGAGGTGGTTAAACACATTATTAATTCTCTCATTAAAATTAATGGGACTGACTTGACTTGTGTGCTCCTGGCTTCAAAGACCAAATAATAAGATTCAATCAAGTTACTGAGTATATATGCCCTAAGTTGATGGTCAAATGTATGGTGTTCACTGATTCACCATTTCAGGTGGCAGACTAAGACAGTGTCCATTTGAGATCAAAGCTTCATCTGCTGTACTTCTGAACTTTGTCAGTAGCAGCTGCTTTCCTCATCTAAGTTATGCTTCTTTCCAAATGAAGTTATTTGGCAGCTGAGTGACCAGTTGTAAAATGCACAAAAGAAGAGCTGTGAATTGTCATCAGCAATAATTCTCAGCAAGTTGTTGAATGAATGTATGGTGTTCCTATAATGGTGGCTGAATTGTAAATTCATCAAGAGATCTTTATCTGAGAACCTGAGTGCTACATCGTGGATCTGTAAGGAAGTGGATTAAGAGAAAGAACGTGGAAGGAAAGATAATTTGAAGAAACCAGATTGGGGAAATGTGTATATTAGTCCTAATGTGCCACTGATTATCGAGAATATATAAGAATAACATCACAGTGGCTGTAAGTAAGGTGGTTTTTTATTAGGAACTGATGGTTCCTACAGATGGGAAATGAAAGAGAAGGTGTTGCATAAAACGTACAAACATAGTTGAACAAGCATAAACTAGTACAACTAGTACTAAAAACAAAATAAAACACCAAATAAAATCATAGCTTCCCACACCCATAATGCCATGCCTAGTCACAAAACCTTTGTTCATCCCTACTCTACAAAAACAACTATGTTAGAATAGTTAAGAACATTCAAGAGAAAGCATACTATAAGATGATTTCATCATTTTAAAAACCAATAAAAAAAACCCTACCTCTCCTTAAAGTATTATTACAAGATTGACTATTATTACCTTAATAAAATTCATTTTATTTTGGAGATTGAATGCCGAATAATCCAAGCTAATTAGGATAACAATGTAGAAACAACTGAAGTGTCTATCACTAACCAACAATTTTCTAATGGACTAAAATTGTGTCTTGGAAAAGGATATATATTTAAGTTGCCTCATAATATTCCAGAGGTCTACAAAGAAAAAGGAAAAAACAAAACAGCTCATTTGTTAAGTGTAAATGTTTCTATGACATAATTTTTTGGGAGTGAAGGGTGCTATATTTTGCGAATGCTATAATCAGAGGAGTGTTGGACACAATGTAAGGGAAAACAGAAACAGAATGAAATTGTACAGATGTGAAAATAATGTTCCTGACAAATCATATTTCTTTTCTTTTAAAAACCATATTTCTAATGTAATAGAGGCAACTCTATTTTCAAAATTATGAGGGCACTTGCTGAAATTGCAGAAGCAGCTCAATTTAATTGAGTGAAATGGAGACTGATTGCCTCAAGTGTCCCCAAATATGTCCAAGCCTAGGAAACCTGAAATGTAATAAAATATATACAAAATAGCAATGAAAATGTAAAATATGTGCAAAACCAGCAAAAAAATGGAGGTGGACTTGAATTAGATCTAGCTCTGGAATTAAAATTTAATTCTTCTTCACCCATCCATTCCTATTACATTTTGGCCTTTGCAGAGAAAAATATCTTTTGTTTTCTCAATTCTCATGCAGGTATATGAAAAACGATACCCATAATGCCATGCCTAGTCACAAAACCTTTGTTCATCCCTACTCTACAAAAACAACTATATTAGAATAGTTAAGAACATTCAAGAGAAAGCATACTATAAGATGATTTCATCATTTTAAAAACCAATATGTCATTCATTTTTCACTTTGGAGAGGTTCTGTGAAGGGTGGTTGTCTTGCTGTGACATTTTGGATTGCTGCTCCAACCATTACAACAGGATGAAGAGGATGAAACAGCTACAGTCATTCTTTTATTTCCCATTGTCTGGGATAGCAATTCCAGTGCTTCAGAGAAGGTGAGAGAAAATAGCAGAGTTTAAATAGCAGAGATATTGCCAATATAAAATGCACTTATAAAAAAAATTAGCTAAACATCCAAATTTACTCAATCTTGCCATATGGTAACAAAACCTATATAATTCTCTTGATCTTTAATCTCTATGCCAATGTCTGTTTGACAGATTATGGTTTCAGCCTCTGACAAATCTGCTTAGAGAATTTTTGGCTGCAAACTTTGGCAAAGCAACTGCTGTCTGAAATGCATTCAAAAGGCTAAACATTTTCATAATAGCTACTTTACACAGATTAGTAAGCTTCCCTTCAGGACACCGTTTTTTTTTTTAAGTGACCACATTCATTGGTGTAATCGCAGGCTTGTTCACAAAGAAAACGGACAGTTTCTTTTTTTTCTTTTTTAGAGTGTTTATTTAACACAGTGACTCTCAGGAAATCTCTTGCAAACTGATCAAGCTTATTGCCAACAGATAGCAATTGCAGCAAGAGATTATTATGGTCATTTTTCATGTAATTGGAAGCTTGTGTTTGGTTGCTATGACTTGTGGGCTCAATGCCTCATTTTTATAATGCTTTATAAAGGGCGTATCTTGCATGTCACAGAAATATGCCAGCCACCAGGAGATAAATAAACACTGCTGAGTGAGTATTTTAACATCTGCCCATGACTCCTTTTAACTATTATTAAATTTTAGCCTGTTGCAATGATCTAAACTAAGAATAATCTGATGTTAGTTTTCAAGACTTGGTGCTGATGAGAATTGAAAGAAAAAAGCAGTTGTTCACAAAAGGAAATACTTCTGTCCTAGAAAATTTTATTTTATATTAGAAGAATATTTTATATTAGAAGAAAATTTAAATTGTAGACTAAATTCAAGGAGAGATGTGTGAGTGTGTATATAAACATGCATGTGTGTATGTGTGTGTGTGTATGTGTGTGAGTGAGAGAGAGAGAGAGAGAGAGAGAGAGAGAGAGAGAGGAGGGGGGGAAGATGAAGTGGGAGGAGAAATATATAGATTGGGTTACATTCTCTTCTAAGCTACAAAACATCAATAATAAACATATAAATAGAATCTCACAAAATTGTGACAATTTCCTCTATACTTTTTAGGAAATCCCCTGTATGAGTCACATAAGAAAATCATCATATGAAAAGAGTAATCTCATAGGGATTCATGCAAGATCACTGACTGCTTGTGGGCTTTTAGAGAGATCTCATGAGGTTTTGGTAATCTTTTAAGAAATCTCCCAAGAGATCATAGTAATGAAAAATCATGGACATAACACTGTTGAGCACCAGCTAGTTGAGGAAATTTAAATTGCTTTGTAGCTGGGTCATATATGTTCTCATCTTTCTGTTAGGCTGTATATATAGTATGATATGGTCTCACTACAAATTGCATTTCTACTCTCTTAACGTAGCCACCAATGAAATGAGTTCAGCCCTTGGTAGCTCTAATTCAAAGGGCTGAGGTAAATGCTAATAGGAAGGAATCCATCTTGAGTCATGAAAAAAATGCTACTAATGGAACAATAGATATAACTATATAGCCATTAGCCATAACTACTACTGGTAGTTCTCATTAATGATGAGACCATAATTTCCATTGGTAAAAGCCATAAAGTCTGATGTCACATGACCACATCACCAAGCAACAGCAATCTTGGCAGTCCCCATTGCTGTTGCTAAGCAAGAACCACGGGTTGTCAAGAGAGGACTTTCTCGCGATTTCCTACCAGCTTCCAAGCAGCAAAGACATTGGGGAGGGTAGCATGAAGTCACAAGTCCCAGATGGCTCACAAGCATTCTGAGGATGGGTGAGTGCTATAGAGTGTGGCTGGATGGAGGAATGGCTACCAACAAGCTTGGTCTAGCAAAGACTGGTTGCTACAGAGTGCAGCAGGGTGAACTAAGTGATTGCTGCATGGATGTGCACTACAGAGTGTCGTTGGTGGGTGTGCTTCAGGTAGGCATATGATATGGAGTATGAGATCTCTGGGACAAAATAAGAAGCAGGAGCAGGAGCAACTTTGAGGAACAATCTGTGACTTTCCCTGGGAACTGAATTCCACACATCTTAAAAGTTGCCAAGTTTGAAAAACAATGAGTTAGAATCTATCAATGATTATCATTGTTAAAAGATACCATAGGTTTGGTGGGCTAAACTGGTGAAGACTCAGTGAACCTGGTCAAAGTATTTTAACATGAAATAAGCAAGGAATTTGACAAGTGCTGAACCAACACAGATTCTTTTTTAACGTACAGTAATATAACAGTATAATAATATATGATAAGAGCTACAGAATTGCCAGCAATCTGCGTTACCGTCTTTCCTCTTTCTTAATGAACTTTCAGAACAGCACTTCTCTCTACTTTAACAGTATTTGTAATGTCATCACATCAAACATGCTTGACTGTTCTCATTGCTGTCAGCCAATAGAGGAATCCAGGTGTCAAATAATGTGATGAAATCCTCTTAATCACTGTATGAACTAGAGCCAGAGGCTGCCATCAAATAGGAGCCAAATTATGAAAAAGGCTGATTCAGAGACACACACACCCCAACACATAGGAATCAGGCTGTCAGAGCCACAAATCAAGCCAGAGCCAGAGCCAGCAAAGAGAATCACAGACTAGAAGAAGCCCTAGTTGAACAGGAAACCTTTATATCACAATTTTGGGCAGAGACTGAGATGTGGCCTGGACTATTTTTCTGTCTCCCCCTCCCCCCACCCAAGTAAACCTAGATCATTCCTGTGAAACTTGATGACAAAACCCAAAACTTTTTTTGGAATTGAATTTGTCATCATTTGGGGTTTTTTGCAATTTTTTGCAGCAAAAACAAAACAAAGGCAACCTCCCCTCTCCTGCACAAAGAAATAAAGCTTAACTGAT
Source organism: Protobothrops mucrosquamatus (assembly GCF_001527695.2). Taxonomy (NCBI): domain Eukaryota; kingdom Metazoa; phylum Chordata; class Lepidosauria; order Squamata; family Viperidae; genus Protobothrops; species Protobothrops mucrosquamatus. Next base: position 737,847 of record NW_015387226.1, read on the forward strand.
TTGTGTTTTACTCCTAAGCCTTAGAAAATTAAGATTGGCCAGAAATAACAGACCCACACACTCTGATGTTGATCACACTTATAATGTACTTTTCCAAAAGGTAGATAACAACCACTTTTTCCAAACAATTAAAATATCAGAATGTTGAAAGCAACTTGTGAATACATATTTTTCATTATAAAATTACAAAATATTCCAAAACCCTAATAAAAACCAATCCATTGAAAAAATCACCAAACTTGCAAAACCAATTAATTATATAATCTCATATCATACCAAAATTGCCAACAAAAGAATTCAATTAAAACAATCCAATAAATTAATCCACATTTAAATAAAATGAATCTCCATTTTTGTCTCTTGTATTACTTGTATTCAACGTTTTATTATATATATATCTATGCTTCCTGATTCCCAGCGACTTTCAGTGGTTTACAAATAAAACATTTACAAATAATAATTGTTTATTATTATTGATACTGTTGTTATTTCTATTGGAATCCATAAACATTAACATTTAAACCGCTGCTGGAGACAGAACAAAACAAAATGCGACACTGCTCACAAAAGGTTATTAATCATTTGCCACTTTAGAATGGGTGGAAAGACAGATCAGCAGTTAAGTACAGCTCTTGTAACTTGATCTCTATAGATGCACAGAGCAGGGACAAAAAAGAAGGAAAAGATCCACATTTTTGCAGTGAGTACTTTCACCACTAAGTACCTAATTGTGAAGCAAAACAAAGTACAGTTCATATTTGCATGAGAAGCAATCATAGAATTTACTTTGTTCGTAAAATTTCTGACAATTGTCATTTGCCCAAATAAAATGTGTTATGAGGACTTCACTATGCAGAACTTGATATTTTGTAATAATTTCTGACAAATATTAATATTGTCTGAGATGGTATAGGTTCTCCTGCTTGAGCAGGGAGCTAGACTAGAAGATCTCCAAGGTCCCTTCCAGCTCTATTCTATTCTATTCTATTCTATTCTATTCTATTCTATTCTATTCTATTAATGAAGTAAGATAAGCATGTAGAGTATAATATTTGGAAATTGTTTGGGCTTTTTACCAGCAATAGCCATAGATGCACAAGAAACTGTAGATGTAATTTTCCAAGCACGCTTGCATGAAGCTTACAGTCAATCTAGAAAACTATGAGGTAGTGATGTACCAAATTCTGGAGTGAGTATGTGTATATATGTTAGCAATATCCTCTGTGATGTCCTTTGTTCTTCAGTTGGGTACACTGAACATCATATTCTTTTCTCAAAGGGAAATGCTCCAAATACATCTGATTTCCAAGTCAAAAGAGAAATGTAAGAGTTGCAAAGTGCAAATTGAACCTCTTTTCTCAGAACACCTTACCTATCTGCTAGTCCTGCCATTAATTAGTAGTAACTGCAGAATTTCCCTCTTAGCCTCAGTTCCCCATCTGTAATATGGGAGGAGGAAGAGGAGGAAAAGGAGGAGGAGGGGGATGTTTTCTGACAACAAAGAATACAAGAATATTACAGATTACATCATATTATTATCATCCTGTCAAATCTGGAACCTAATGTTCAGTATCTTTGCTTGTGTGAAATACTTAATTTTCATCTGTTAGGTGTAAATCCCATAACAAATGTATCAGGAAATCTTATCTCCCATGTTACAGGTGAAAAAACTAAGGCTGAGAAGAAAGAGTTTAAAAGGGTTCCTCACCCACTCACTGCTCCCTCCATTTCATTTCAGGAAATAAAAACACTTTACAAATGGATTTGGTGATGGAAGGAAGATCGCCTTATCTTTCCTGTTTCCTCTCTTTTTTAAAAACCCTTTAGAAAAGCTTCCTCATGTACTTATAGTAAAGTGGAGCTTCTTTACCTGAATATTGAGCGAGGCCAGACAATGATCTGCAGTTTCTTAACTATAGTGCACTCCAGTGATCCTTCAAAAAAGAAAGAGGTAGGAGAAGAAGAGCTCTTCTATCTCTCTTAGCCCGCGCAGGTATTTTTTTTTAAAAAAAGAAAAAGAAAAAATAAATAACAGTACAGGATCACCATGGGAAGTTGATCCACTTATATTTACACTCCAAAGGGGGTTCCCCTTTTTCCATCTGGTGCTTTTTGAATACTTCTTTCACAAATGGAGCAAATCTGAAGCAAAAGTAAGGGTTCAACACAACATCAGTCATGATAGTGTGCCATGCCCTGTCAGGAAGCAATACCAGGGGACAGAAATCGCCTTTAAACCCTCTATGTGAGTTTCCCAGAGGCCAACATGAGGAAGAGAAGGTGGGACTGAGTCTATTTGTCTTACAGGCAAAAGTAGTATAAATGTGCACTATAACAAGAATAAGGCGTTTTCAGCAGTGGTCATAGTTAACTTGAAATATTTTGCTGCGCTCCAATTAGAGGCAGGGTTTGGTATACCTGCTCGTTTGTTTGTTCTTTTCCTTTTCTTCCCTCCTTTCTTTCCTTCATTCCTTTTTCATTCTTGTATTGATATTTCCCACCCCCTCCCCTTCGTTGTTATGTTACTGCACAGCTGGGAAGCTGAATCTTCACTTTTGATTTTATAATTACACAAACAATGTGTGACTAGTAGGCCTGGTAGGGAGGCCAGTCAAGGGAAATGGATGGGGGAATATTATTGGACTACACTGCTGCTTAAGGAGAGGGGAGGGAGAGAGATCAAATATAATCGAGATACTGTACTGTGCCGACTGCTCACTACATTGGCTTGGAAATTATCCCATTTAATACAAGATGCACATCGTGATGGAACAAACAATATCCTCCAGGTTCTATTGGTCAGCTAGACATAAATACAGAGTAAAGCATCTGCACCCATGTTGACATGATAACTCTCTTGTGATATAACAACAATCACTAAATTCCCTTCAATTTCTGTCAGCGCTTTCAAGTAATGTGTATTTTACTGGTGCTAGAAGTGAGAACAAGTTTTCTCAGGTTGCACAAATGCTATCTACCTATTGCTTTTCTCCCAGCCCCGCCTTTTTTTTTTTAATCATAGCTAAAGGCCAATTTGTGGCAGTAAATAGCATAAACTTATGATGGTGTGAAGATGAACCGTTTGTGTATCATGGTGATATTGTCAATTACATTAATTGGTTGTTTTCAAATCCAATTGTTAGAAGTAAGTCTTCATCCTGGTTCATCCAAGCCGGGAATAAATAAGCAAACATGGCAACTGCTTTGGGAAGAAGGTTACAGTTTATTGCAGAAGAAAGTTGGTCCTTGCAAGAAGGAGCAGAGGATAAGAAAAAGGGAGCACATGGGCAG
>NW_015387226.1:744007-748091 GCF_001527695.2 Protobothrops mucrosquamatus
CCCATCTACAGACACAAGGGGTCTGCTGCCGGCAAGATGGGGCTTACCAGTCTCAGTCCATTGGAGAGGTTAGCTTGGAGTCCCATCTGGGGTGCCAAATTGTTAGAAGTAAGTCTTCATCCTGGTTCATCCAAGCCGGGAATAAATAAGCAAACATGGCAACTGCTTTGGGAAGAAGGTTACAGTTTATTGCAGAAGAAAGTTGGTCCTTGCAAGAAGGAGCAGAGGATAAGAAAGAGGGAGCACATGGGCAGAAGGTCTTTTTATACCCCCCTCCCAGTCCTGCTTGGGATAGTTTTGTGTTCCTGTGGCATGAACTTTGAGGCTATTTCTGAGTGTTTTTCTAGGCCTTGATATCTGTGGTTTAATCCCATTAACATATCCTGCTTCCCAGGTGATGGGGCTAATGACTCTTAAGAGCTTCTTTTGTCTTGAGATCCCTGGCTCCAAACTTCCTGATGGTTCCACATCTACATATGTATAAGACTAACTACTGCCCTGGGCAAAGAGATAAGGCCAGGTTTGGTTTCTGCTTTTCAGAAAATGCTTTTAAAAATCCTTTTGGTGAACAATATCTTTCTTTCTGCCTTTTTAATATTTCCTTCTCTGGGTTAACTTCCCACACTAGTTTTAGGAAAAGGGACATATTTACTTTCTTTATAGTACACAGATTTTACAAGTTTCATCATGTCAGCCATTTTTACTTATGACTGTTATTGGAAGAGAGTTTCAATCCTCTTTCCTTGAGATCAAATTTTGCCTCAAATGACTGAAGATTTACTTCCTCCCTGCTTGAAAAAGTGGAGAGTAGGGGGGTGCAGGCAGTGTAAAATTCACTTGATCCTATACTGTTCAAGCAACATCACTAAAACTAAGAGGTAACAACTATAAGCTGTGCTTTAGAGCCATATCCGAAGGTTAATATTAGTTGGCAACAACAATTAAAGAAGAAAGCTTCTTCCTCCCCCATAAACAGAGCAGTGTGTTTGTTGTGTGTGTGTGTGTGTGTGTGTACTTGTTTGCATGCATGCTTGTGTGCATGATGTGCCTTTGAATCAGTCCTGATTCTGGGAATTAACATGGACAAGTACCTGCAGTTTTTTTGGAAACATTTTCCAAAATTTGCTACTTCCTAGGACTATAAAATAACAGATTTAAACCCATACACTGTTTACAAGCATCCAGAATAATACTATGTCAGAATGGAAAGCACAGCATCCCCCAATTTGACTGAATTTTCTCTGTGTGCCAAGGTTTTTAGTTTTAGCTTCAAAATAAGGTAGGATGGATTTCTTAATCTCCGCACATAATACCATATTCCCACAGAGAACAAGCTAGTTGCACTTCCAGCTTAAGAAGTAAGAGAAATTTTGAAGCAAGGATCTCTCTCCACTTTCAAGTACTTGTCACAATAACAGGGATATAAACAGACAAGCAGCTAAGAGCATCATAAAAACTGCCAAATTGTATGTGGTCTATAAAGAACCTCTGACTTTGGCAAAGGAAAACAAGGATCTAGTCCTTAGTGATTTTCAAGCATTTATTCCAGAATTATTCCTTTCTCCCTTGATACTTCAAGTCAATAAACAGCAACCAACAATTATGCCATTTGATTGCTGAAATGAAATAAATGCTATTCTTTGTCCCTGAATATAATCCTATGAGACTATTCCCTCTTGTTCTCTTATATTCTGCTGCTCAGTGAACCAGTAAGTAGAATATTATGAGTTCTGGGTATTTATTTAACAAAAACCCTGGCATATAACAAACCTTCAAAGAATGCAACAGCTGCTGTACACAATTGAAATCTCTTTTAAAAAAAGCTGTGTCCACTGCTTCTAGCATTTCAGTTATATATATTAAAAAGTTGCATTATACAGGAATGATTTTGTTCATTGCTTCTCAGCCTCGGCAGTTTCAAGATGTGTGCACTTCAGCTCCCAAAATTCCCCAGCCATCATGAAGTCCACACATCTTGAAGTTGCCCAAGGTTGAGAAACATTGATTTAGCTGACATTACAGAGATGCAGAAATGAAGTTAAGGAAGATGAGGCAGGTTCCTCTCCTACAGATACATACTGTAACTGGCACTGCCCATCTGCCCAATGGTGAATCTCTGGAGTCCAAAGTACAAACACACCATCCTTCCCAGTATATACTGTATATATCCTAGCAAGGCAGAAATAACACCAATTTAAACAGATGTATTATAGAAAGAGTTGAGTTTGTCAGCTGCACAAAAGGGAGATGCAGCAAACTACAAAACTTTCAGTATGTGAGGGAAATGCTAATTTAATAGTAAGAATTAAATTCCTTTCCCCCCCCCCAAAGTGAAAGGTATAACTGGAATGATTCTCATTTTTAAAAAAAGTAAAATCCCCTCCATAGAAAGAATTACTAGGCCAAAGTCTTTCCCCTGAAATGCTAGTTTTCTGACTGCAGAAAATAAGAGGCACAAGAGAGCATTCCATCCAGTGTTTTTCAAACTCTGAAAAACACTGATCTAAACCTATCATCTGAAGAAATACACTTATGCCAGAAATGCAAGTGACTGGAAAGACAATTCTCCGCTAAATATCCATGCCTAACACAGGAAAGTAGGACGGTTGGATGTTAGCATACAGATAGGGATTCTATACATTAGGCTTGCATTTATACTTCCTTTGTATTTCTAGTCCTCATGAAAGTCATCCTTGATAAATATCTATACATGTTCTAAATCCAGAATGATATATGTATTTACTGCATCTACCATCACCATCTAATTTATGCATCTGATAAAGTTCTTGTTCACACAATGTCATGGAGTAAATTGTAAATCTGCATTCCTTTGCATTCGGTTTGGAAGAGGTGCTTTAGAGTAGATGGGAGTGCAAACACAGTACCCTGTCTGCAGCTGACTCAAGCAATTGTTCCTTATTCCAGGGTCACAAGAATCCAAAGTATTAAACAGATTTGGTAAATCAGTTAGGGAGCAATTTGTTACACCAACGTCCTAGTTTCCTACCTCTGACTTTCCCCTTCTTCATGCAGTGTTTTGTATGTGGAAAATCCCTGCCCAATGTCCTTCCTTCATTGGAAGAAGATAACAGTACACATCCAACACCATGTGTAGAAACACACATTAAGTCATCATCATGTGTCTAGCAAGGGACATCCGCTGAGAGGTAAAGAAGTTAAAATGACAGCCACAACTTGCATGTTCAAAGTGCCCTTTAACGTGCATCATAACACACACAAAACCGGAATGGATTCAAATATATGATTGGGGTCACCATATTCATTTTTTTATTCCCCCATGCCAATGGACACCCCTGCCTCCAGAATCTGAGGAACTTCCTGACAGTGAGAACAATTAACCAGTGGAACAACCCGCCTCCAGAAGCGGTGAATGCTCCAACACTGGAAGTTTTTAAGAAGAGACTGGACAGCCATTTGTCCGAAATGGTATAGGGTTTCCTGCCTGAGCAGGGGGTTGGACTAGATGACCTCCAAGGTCCCTTCCAACTTTAGTAGTAGTAATAGTAGTAGTAGTAGTAGTAGTAGTTTCATAGCACTTTATAGATTAAACAAAGTAATTATACTGTAATCACAAGCTTTCATAGGCTCTTCCTCTATCAGATTTCAAGATAGCAATAACATGGAAAAGGCCAGCGCATAGCACAATTCAATATGTGGCTAAAGGAGTGGTGTAAAGGGGAAGGCTTTGGATATATTAGTCACGATGTCTGTAGCTGGTCCAATGAAAAGATGTACAAAAGAGATGGTTTGCATCCATCAAAGAAAGGGACTGAGTTATTCGGCTATAAATTCACAGATTTTCTGGAGGAAAATTTAAACTAAACAGCGGGGACAGTGAGTTAATTGATACAGAACAACCCTGTTCCCGGCAATCTAAAAATTATAGGGCTATCAGTGCATGTAAGAATACCAACCTTGCTGTCAAGCAAAATCAAGCCTCTAATAGTGAGTGCCACACAAAGTGCACTAACCAATTAGGTGGTAAGACAATAGGGGAACTCAGGCACCACACAGGTTATGTAGAAAGTAAACACAGGGCCGGTCATAAAGGACTCAAATGTCT